>NW_010198540.1:1284-5276 GCF_000695765.1 Mesitornis unicolor | reverse complement strand
TTCCTGGGTCTTCCTTTTTCCCCATTTTGAAAATGGGGGTGATGTTTCCCATTTTCCAGTCATCAGGAACTTCACCAGAGTGCCATGACCTTTCAAATTTGATGGATAGCAGCTTGGCAACTTCATCTGCCAGTTCTCTTAGGACCTGCAGATGGATGTCATCGGGTCCCATGGACTTGCGCACCTTCAGGTTCTTTAGGTGGTCTTGAATCCAATCCTCACTTGCAACGAGCGGATCTTCCTTCTCCCAGTCCCTACCTTTGGCTTCTATGACTTGGGCAGCGTGGCTAGTGCCCTTGCTAGTGAAGACCGAGTCAAAGAAGTCATTGAGCACCTCAGCCTTCTCCGTTTCCCTCGTGACCAGTTCTCTATTTTCCTTCTGGAGAGAGGGCTCACTTCTTCCCTAACCTTCCTTTTATCACTGATGTATCTGTAGAAATTCTTCTTGTTCCCCTTTATATCCCTGGCTAGATTTACTTCCACCTGCGCTTTAGCTTTCCTAACCTGATCGCTGGCTGTTCGGACAACTTCTTCGTAATCCTCCCAGCTAAACTGTCCTTGCTTCCATTCCCTATAGATTTTCCTGGTACTACTGAGCTGGCAAACATTTAAAAATCTAACAAGTCCCCAATTATTAGAAATGAGCTGAAACTTCTTTTGTTTGTTTTAAGTTTCTCAATTTGAGCTATTAAAGGGTACTGGTAATGCCACACCTTTTTAGATTTGCTTAAGCATATGAAACAGTCTGGTCCATTTAGGTGACAAAAGTGAAGGAGAGCCTAGTATATGGCTCTCAAGTGCAAAGTGATCTTGTCAGTGAATAAGAATGAGAAGAATATGATTTGAGACACAATTGTAGTTGGAAGTTTATTGGGGTAAAACATCAGGGGCTTTAAATATTAAAAAGTAAGGCTTCTGCAGCCAAATATGGATTTTTGGACCTTCTGGAATTAATTGGGACAGAGCTGCAGAGCCCTTTCCACAGATCATGTGAGACTTATGCAAAAGTTAGTAGTGACCTTGCTAATTTCTGTTCCATCACTAATTTGTAAATCTTAGGTTTATAGCATCTGAAGTCAACTATATTTTTCTCAACAAAAGTTCAATATTAGTCACCTGATTCAGAGTAGTGCAGACCTAGAAATAACCTTTATGTTTATAGTTACTGTTAGGTATGGTATGCAAATATAACTCTTGCTTATACTTACACCTATAGAGACGAAGGGCACTGCCACATTATGAGTGATGCATTGGGGTGTTTTAAGTGAGGTGTCACACCTGTGGGAAGGAGTGGTCAGAACAGATGACCTGTCCTGGTTTGAGCTAAATAGAACTAATTTTCTATTTAGTGATTTTACTTTTCAGCTCAGTTTCTTTTAAGTGGCTGAACTTGCTGAAACTAGCAGCATGTTTTTCCAAATACTGCTGTTAGAAGTGATAATGTTCAAGGCCACTGTCTCACCATGGGTGCTGTGTCTGCGCTTACGTGGTGGAGGAAAGCAGATGCAAAACTGACAAACTAGGTATTCCATCCCACATACATCATACTCGGTATAAAGCCAAGGAATCATGAGGATCTCGACCCTTCCATCTTGGACCCTTCCTTCCATCTCGACCCCTTTCAATGGCTGAAGTCCAAGCAGAACCCTTGGCATAGACTTCCTCAAGAGAGGGTATTTTAAAGACCCAAATGGTTATTGGTGGGCCTTTGGTATAGCAGCTGTAGAGACTGATGACATTAAACAGTTGTCTACCTTGCCAGGTCTTTCAGAGGATCCTTCTGCTGTGGAGCTACTGAAGGTTGAAGAGCAGCTGGTGCCAATTTCTACCAAAACAGTGCATTGACGAAAGTATTGTAAGTCTCTCTCCCTTATTCTCTTTCTCTTCCCCTTCTGGGGAGGGCAGAGCAGTTAATAGAGATCATGTGTGTGGCATTTAGTGGCCAGCCCAGCCCTAAACCTTGACAGGTGCAAAACTCATATCCATGATGAAAGAATGACCATTAAATGAAGTAATATGCAATATCTGAACTGCAGAAAGGCAAGTTAATTTGCATCTCAATCATTCACACATTCAACAAACTACAAGATCTTGTAAAATTCCTATGGCCATTCAAAAGTTCCCGAAGGGTACCCCAAAATACCGATACAGAAGGGTACCCCAAAATACAGATACAGACAGATACACATATGCCTTCCTGGTACTAATACCCTGGCATATGCCTCCAACATAGGGCGTCCCCTTATGATTTATAGGTTTCCAAAAACTGCAGTCCCAGATTCCAGATTTAAAGAATACCTGACCACCTTGTTATTAAGCCCAGGTCCTTGTCTGCTCTGCTCCCGCAGTGAGCCAAATGAAGTGAGGAGTCCCTCTGGGAAATTCCCCAGGCTGCAGCCAGGGAGATCTGTGCTCAGCGGATCCTGCAGCTGAGCAGAGAAGGTCCCATCTGGGTCGCCAGCTGATTTCCAGAGAGGTGATCTGAAAACAAAACTTGAAGACTCGTAAGAGGTTTAAGTCAGTACTCTTTAATATAGCACCGGAGTCCTCTCAGAATCACCTGAGATTCCCACTAGTTGTTACACACAGGTTCTTTTTATTCCCTGTACTAATACATATGCATCCTAACTACCGCGAATAAACACGTCTCTTCGTAGAACTAATTATCATAAGTCCAGCCTATTTTGGCTCCTTTCTTCACTGGTCCACAGGTCATCTGAGGTATTTTCATGGTTGGTGGTCTTCTACTTCATCAGGTGGTCGTATCTTCAGCTTCATCACTTGTCCTTTTGGTGACCCTTCTCTTGGAGCATGCATAGAGGTAGTGCTGACTTCATAACCACCTGCAGACTTGGCTTGGTATACATCGCTGTTCTTGTTCCTATACGTCCTGTACTTTAAACAAAGCGGTTCTCAAAATTGTCCTAAGCTACTTGATTATCATATTTAATGATTTACCCTGTTTTACTGTTAGGTATGGTATGCAAATATAGCTCTTGCTTATACTTATGCCTATGGAGACCAAGGCCACTGCCACATCATTGGGGTGTCATGAGGTGTCACAACTGCAGGAAGGAGCAGACAGGACAGATGACCCAAAACTAACCAACTAGGTATTCCATCCCACATACATCATACTCAGTATAAAGCTGAGGAATCACGAGGGTCGAGATCTCTTCTCTTCTGCCATGGCAAATATCTGAGCAGAACTCTGCTAGTTCATCTGCCTTCAATACCAATCTGTGCATTCCTGAATCCACTTCCTGAATCCAGCTCCCACCTGCTGCTGTATGTATTTAATTATTTTCCTATTTACATTTTTTTTTGTATTATTGTTATTGTTTCATTAAACCTGTTTTTTTTTCTTTTCCAACCCATAAGTATCTCTCCCTTATTGTCATTCTCTTCCCCTTCTAGGGAGGGGAGAGGAGTTACTAGAGAGCATCTGTCAGTCATTTAATGGCCAGCCCAGCCCTAAACCTTGACAACATCTCATCAAGATATGTGAAAATCAGTGCTACCTTTGATCCCGAGCATTATACAGATTTTTTTTTTTTTAGGAGCTGGTTTCCATTTTGTTTTATGAGATGCTTTGTTTTGGGACCTCAGTATGTCATCTTACACAGCCCCTGCTCAAGAAGGGTTAAATTCAACATTAGGTCAGGCTACTCAGGACCTTGGTCAGTGAAGCTTTGAATATCTCTAGGGGTGGAGAATATCACCTTAAAATAGAACAGAAAATATGTAGGTCTGGTACCTATGCTTTGTCATACTTACTGGTCAGCATGACAAACAGTCCTGTACCTTTACTCTGGTAAAATTTCAAGTTATATGCACTTGAGATATTCTATTGGTTTAGGTGTGTGGGGGGGAAGAGTAACTGGTTTAAAGTATATCTTCAGAATGTGCTGATAGATGTTAAGTTGCATCTCTTTTAGTGGAAGGTTAGAGATGTATACTTCTACCCATTCAGCTAAGCAACTCTTTGGGCC
>NW_010198540.1:0-1158 GCF_000695765.1 Mesitornis unicolor | reverse complement strand
AAGCCCTTACTCACGTCAAGGTAGACAGCGTCCACAGCCTTTCCCTCATCCACTAATCAGGTTACCTTGTCATAAAAGGAGATAAGGTTTGACAAGCAGGACCTGCCTTCCTGAATCCATGCTGACTGGGCCTGATTGCTTGGTTTTCCTGCATGTGCCGCATGATGGCAATGTTGCGGTAGGGACGGACAAAGCGACAAGACAAGTGTTGGCGCAGCACAAAAAGCCTTTATTGTTTTTCTTCCTCATCTATTTATACTCTCTTTCCCCAGATGTGTCGTCTTCTCACTGGTTCAAAGTTATTATGTTTCTTTTTTATTGGATAATATTTTCACAGTTCATCACAACTCAGCACTTCTGCCAAAGGAACACATACGCCTCAGTCTGCTGTCAGCACTCTCGACAAACTTGTTTACCTTGCGACTCTTCTTGTTCCTGTTTATTCTCTCAAGGGCAGACTGGAATCTTCTCAAGGTCAAAGTCACCCTGTCCAGCTGAGATCCCCCACAATTCCCCCTTTTTGTATTTGTGCTACAAAAATTGCCTGTGTCACCTTTTGCAGCGCGCTTTGCATCAGGGACAGCAAACGTGGCAACATCAATAACACAACTACAACAAAAATCAATATAAAAAAATCTAGTCTTAATCAATGATAAAACTCAACCAGACAATCCCCAGCCATCAAAAAGGTTATTTAACCAATTCCACCCATCATCAACCTCAAGTTTCTTCACTCCTTTCTTTAACATCCCAATACTCTTATGAATTGACTCCGAATGGTCTGATAAATTCATATAACACATTCCTTCAAAATCTTCACATCCATGCTCTTGTGCTAACAACAAAAATTCTATAGTACCTCTATTTTGCAATGTAGCATGTCTAACTAAATCTACATCTAATAACAGTGCATGTAAGCCATTGAGATCACATTGAATCCATTTTTACAGATCCCAACAACTCCACCCAGCCGTCCCAATTATCAATCACTTTTGAACCATTGGCTATGGCCTGCTGAGCTGTAGGCACAGGCCAATTGTCCAATGGTTGACCTACCAAACATGTTGAAAACGGATTACCAGGCGAGGCAGTAGATAAACAAATAGAATCCTGCCCTCTCTTGTTGCCTAGGGTGATCCACACGTTCTGCTTTGGCTG
>NW_010198539.1:17655-26360 GCF_000695765.1 Mesitornis unicolor | reverse complement strand
TTCCCCATCCCTGGACAGGTAGCCTGGAGGAAAGCAGTCAATCCTATGATCGAAGAACCCAAAGTTTTGCTCCCCACACCAGGATCGTAGCCAGTTGTTTAATTCCTGAGTTTTTTTGTTCCTTACCTCATTCCTCAATGTAGTTGGGATGGATGAGGCAAAGACAACCTGAGCTCCTAAGCCCTTTACCATTTCACCCAGTGCCCTGAAGTCTTTCTTTATAGCTTTTAATTTCCTATAATGGATTTCGTTGTTGCCTATTTGAAATACCAGTAGTGGGTAATAATCTGTTGAATTGACCACGGCTGGGAGTTTTGTTTTAATATCCCTTACAGTGGCCCCTGTTACCTTGGTACCTTCAGCCTTGCAAGAAGTCCCCTCCACCTCAAAAGCTGCCCCATACTCCTCTTCAGCTTTCCGTGGAGCTTGTCTGTTTTTCATGTAAGTCTCTCTTAGTAATGTGTAAAATCCAGCCACTCTGTCAGCTTCTCACATTATCTGTCACATCCAGCAGTTTTCTTATGTCATATCCCGTAGGTTTTCGCATCCTGTGTATTCAGGTTAATCATCTGCCTGCAGCCATGACAAGGTCCCACTGGCTGATGGGCTGATTTGCCTGATGTCCCCCTCACCAGAGCACAGAGCAGCTGCTCAAGCAGTGAACACCTGAAGGACCCTGAGTCCCCACATTGTGACAATTATTGAAAAATTGTGCAAATCCCAGCTTTGAGAGTTAACTGGTCCTGCTGCTGCCACTTTGTTGCCTTCATAACCTCCTTCCAGTGTCATCCTGGTTGCTCCTGTGGCAGGTGTTGGCTCAGCTCAGGCACCAGGGCAAGAAGAGCTACACCATTGTGCTTTGTCATGTACATCAGCCTCCAGAGTCTTGCCCTGCTCATGTCCCTGTCTCTTAAACGGTTTTGTGACAGAAGTTGAAATAGGGGCGCAGTCTGTAACTAAAAGAAAATTATCTATTCCACTTGTTGCTTACTACCCAGTATCCATGACTGTGCCAGCATTTGCCAGCTAGGGCATTGGTGCTGGGAGTGTAATCTGAAATTCAGTAGCTCTTGTAATTGTAGTCTCTTTCCCACAAGAGAAAGCACGCAGGGGAAAAGGGTCTGTTAATCCTAACAGTTGTTTCTTATCATTCCTCAAGAGGCAGTCAGTACTTCAACACCCTATTTTAAGGCTTTTCTTTAGTTACCTGGGGGTTGTTAAAAATGTTTGTCACAGATTATTTTCAAAGAGAGCAGGAGAGTGTGTGTGTTGGTTGGTAGGGGGCCTTTGTGTTTACCTAATCTGGGATTATTGTGGATCAGATACTTCACAAAGTAGCATACTGATCTGGTTCCCTCTTCACTTTTGTATTCCCTCTTCACTTAGGACATAACACTTCATTAGCCTTTGAAATTTACTGGCACAGGATATTACAGTACCAAGTATGAACATGATTTCAGCAAGTAGCTATAATCTGTGAGGGCATGTGGAAAGTGGTGAGAACATTCTTCATGATGAATCTCCAGTTGTGGACCTGTTCAGTACTAAGAAGATAATAAGTGAAGAGGAAAGGGGGAACAAAAATACAAAGAGGAACAGAGCTGGTGGACAGGGCATAACAGAGACAGTAACAAAGACAAAGTCTCCAGCTGCTAAGTAACAGGCCACTGAGAAACTACTGGTACTGCTTTGAGGAGGGCCAGCCTGGGCTTTGTAGCTGATAAGAAGGGGAAACAAGATGAACGTGAGAATTTGTGGATATCACGGGGCTTGTGGACTATGTGAAACTTCCTAAACAATGTTTAGGGAGCACAGATGAGAGCAGATATTGGAGGGGCCAACCTCGACCAGTGCCCGTCAGCACACTTATCTGACAAAGTCCTGTGTTTGATTTGCCACAGCCTTTCATGTTTTTATAAATCGAAAGTAGCATTTGCCTCTATTTCACCAGTTGCAAAGATTGCTGAAGGGATAAGCAAGTAGAGACAGCAGATCAATGCCTGGCTTCGAGACTGGTATCATCGACAGGACATTGGGTTCTTTGGCCATGAGCAGCTTTACAAGACACCTGCTTTACAGACCTGCTAGCAACAAATGGGGAATGCCTGTCTCCAAAGGGGAAAAGCATCCTGGGGAGAGAGCTAGTGGAGCTTGTTGAAAGGTCTTTAAATTAGATTGGAAGGGTGATGGCTATAAAACTGGACTTGCTAATGATGACCCTGGGAGTGACATCATGGAAATGTAGTGGGATGACTTGCATGACTGGAGTGCTGCAATTGACAGCTATCAACTTTTCAGAAGTGACAGGCAAGAAAGGAGAGGTGGTGATGTGGCCCTCTATGTCAAGGGGAGCTATGAATGTCTAATGCTTAATGATGGTGATGATAAGATCTATGGGTAAGAATCACAGGGAAGGCCATAAAGACAGACATCATGGTGGGAGTTTGTTACAGTTATAAGTAGTTGAGAGAGATTTCACAATTGTTACTGCTTGTTCTCTCATCTTATGAGGAGCAACTGAGGCGCTCAGGGTTTGTTTAGCCTGAAGAAAAGGAGTCTGAAGGGAGACCTTATTGTTCTCTTTACAGTATAGAGATGGGTGTGGGTCTTTTCTTCCAAGTTACAACATGTAGCACAAGAGGAAATGACATCAAGTTATGCCAGGGGAGGTTTAGGTTAGACATTAGGGAAAAGTTCTACACTGAAAGGGTTATTGAAGACTGGAACAGGCTGCCCAGGGAAATGGTGGATTCGCCATCCTTGGATGTATTTAAAAACCATCTAGATATGGCGCTTAGGGGCCTGGCAGAGTTAGTTAATGGCTGGCCTTGATGATCTTAAAGGTCTTTTCTAACCATAACGATTCTATGATTCACTACTTAGTGAGCCTGCCAATGAGAAAGCAACTATCACATCTCTGGACCTGGGATGGAGACCTCGAGGTTTCTGGATGCACCAGGCTGGGCTCCAGCAGCAGGGGAGGAGGAATCTCTGGACTGATCTTGGAGATGCTGGTGTTTGCAGCCACTTACAATGGACCTTCATATAATTGGTGAAAGAAGATTTCATAATAGATATTCAAATCAAGAGTTCTCCTTGAGTCAGGAGTTCCTGAACTACATGCATCTCAAAATTGAGAAAATGGTGCTGGGAAAAATAACGCTATATTCTTTTCCTATTTTCCTGTCTGCTGCTGACCATTAATAGACACAGAGAAAGGTCTGTTTATTTGAGTAACTTGACTTACATGGCTGCATTTACAAAGCCTGGGTGCTGCTGAAGATTGTGTAAGTCAAAAATGCTTGTTTTGCCTTAAATTTTTGCCTTAAGTGAAGGGCATGCTTTATAAATTTTAGGAGTTAAAGCCTTAACAGGAAATTCTGGGCCTCATTCTTTATACTAAGCATATCAGTGAACCTCTATTCATGACTTTACGTTTCAAAATGTAATTCTTTCTCCATTATTATGCATGACTCTGCAATGTTAATATGCAATATAAAAATTAAACCTTTGACATTCTAGTGTAAGGATTGCTGAAGTTTACCTGCCTCCCCCTCTGGACCTGGTTGCTCCATTTAAATCCTAAAGAGAGAGGAAATACACAGTTTCATGTGAGATGTGGATCATATACATTATCTTTTTATATAAAGCAACAGCTTGGTTTAATTAATAGTATTGGGTTCCAGAGCTTCACTCGTAGCCCCCAACCAACTATGTGACAGTAAGCTTGTCAGTTTATCACCATGTCCTACTTTCACCATCTGTGAATGCTTTAGAAAGTCATGGAAAACTGAATCATAGGTCTTTTCCATCTCTAGATTCCATTAGGTCATCCAAGTGTCTATATTCCAGTAGAAGATAGTTTCATACATCTACCAGTGCTTTTTCCAGTCTGGTTTCTGTCCTCCAAGTGATTGGGCTTCCACCAGTAACATTAGGAGATGATTTTGCAGACTTCTAGACCTCGTTGTGAGGAAGCTCTTCTGATGTTCACAAATATTTTTTGTTGTTAATTTAATTTAATTCTCTTACATTATCCCCATTATTATATACTTGCTTATAGTCTTAAGACGTATGCAATTTATGCAACACCTTAAACATCTGCGTAAGATGCAAAATCTCTAAGCTAACACATAGAAGGAATGACAACATAAGGTTTTGAAATGCAAGGTATGAAGCTATATAAGAAAATAATCTACTTGGTTCTTTCTGAAATTACAACTAGGTAAGTGTGCAGATTGCTCCAGATTTAGGACAGAAACAGGGTAGAATATGGAAATTTAACAATGGAGCAGGGTGTTAAATGGAAGTATTAGAAGTAGGGAAAAAAGTGAGACAAGAACAAGTGTAATTTAGGTGTTGAACGTGAAAGTCTCTCCCTACTGTATAGTACTTTCTTTTTCTGGACGCTTGTAAATTTTCATGTCTCCCATTATTTGATTTGCATTTGAATCTTTGCTAAAACATCAATTATTCTGAGCTTACAGTAGTTGTCTTTAAGAGTTTCCAGTTAGCATCTTTCTTATTGAGGTCTGAGCATGTTAACTATAGGTGTAGCCCAAGCACCTGGACATGTCTCATTTTGTCAAACTGCAGTACTTTGGTTAGATACTTGAGTTTAGGTTTTTTTCTTCTTTATTGACTGCAAGTGTCACAAAATTACTGTATTTTATATTTAAGTCATCTGCCTTTCTGGAGTTTTAGAAATTCAGCAGACATAATTTTGTTCAGGTGTGGAAGCCACCAGCATTGTGATATAGCTTAGATCTACATGAAAGCTATCAGAATAACTAGGTTTCTTTGGACATAGTTTTTTCATTTTTCAGAATGATGAATGTGTGGAAGTTATTTGGGCTCTGCATAACAGTAGTTAAACTGCTTTTTAAAATGGCCACCTGGCAAACAACTGGAATGTAACATGACTTATTTTACACAGTGTCCTTGGAGGAAAGAGCCAATATTCAGTCCATTCAATTGATAAGGTTAATAGGGTATTTTGTGATACAACATACATAAAGCATGAATTTTAAAATAATGAAAATTTGGTCATGTGAGCATGTTTCATTAAATACTCAACGAAATACACTTGTCCAGAATTTTCATTCTTCTATTTCAGCCACCAATGGAAATGTTTAAGTCCAGGAATGAAAACTGCATGTGTAGTCTGTCTTTTCAGGAAAGAGATTTTTTTTTTTTGTTCTCAACTCCATTTGCATTGTCTTAAATATGTATATTCGCATATGTTGATTTGTTCTGATGTAACTTCAGAGTCTTAAGATAAAGGGGCCATTTCAAAGTGTCCAAAGTTTATTTTTAGCACAATGCAGGCAATTTGAATATTTCTGTGAATAAAATCATCCTTCTGCATAATTTGCTCTTTAAAATATCTGTTTCTTTCAGTAGTAGTAGATACAATCAGATTAGTTCTAAGTTATGTTTTGAAAGTCAGTAAATGTAGTATTTACAAACACAAAAATGTTGCTGTATAACAAACTGATTTTCTTCCTTTGAGAGATCAGTAGGAGATGCCATGAAGTTAGAACATTTGTGTGGAAGGTGAACCTTAAAAAGATTTTGTAAAGCCTGATCACAAGAATAGTAATTATATCTTTCATCCACAGGAAATAAAGCCAGATGAAGTTACCAGACTTGCTCTTAGGACAGAAGTTAATTTTGAAAGTGTCTGCAGAAAGGTAAGGCTCATTGGTTTTGATTTCCCCTTGCTTCTGTGAGTGTGAGAGCACTCCTTAGAAAAAGGCATATATGTGCGTGGGAGTACATGTATTTGCATATTTGCATTCTGAACATTATATTGCATCGTCATTGTAGACCTTATTACTTCTTCTAAGGAATTTTACCCATTAGGACATATTTACAAAAAATTGTATAGCTGTTTAGTACAATTGGCTTGTCATCTAGTAACTGAAATGGAATACCAAGAAACATAGTAGTGGGGTTCCAGTCTCTATAAACAGATTTGGTTTGTTTATATAGTACATATACATGGTTAAGTTAGTGTAAATAATCTTATTTTTCAACAACAGTTGGCTCAGAGAGAGAAGTTTCCACATGTGAACAAAATGTGACAAGTATTAGACAGAAATAAAGGTGGAATTTTAACACCCCTGTGGCTCATTAATTTCAGTACAGTATTTCCCCTGGAGCCCACTGATGGTACATTATTAAATATCAACTGTCTCACTAGTGATATCTGTAAGAGATTAAATGAAGACATACAAGTGGGAAGTGCTTGTTGAAATAAGCACTTGAGGCTGAAAGCTGACAGAACACTCTTAAAGAAGAGTGGAGAAGACCAGAAGTACTGTTTTAAGGGATGTGGGGCAAAAGTGTTGCCAGAAAGCAATTTTGAATCAAAAAACATCAATACATGAAATTGTATATGTTTATATTATTCTAAATTCTTCTGGGTGGCCCACTGAGAAAGTCAAAATCTGAAATGTTTATTGTACACAGGCTAAGTTTTAATGTAGAATTGGGTCATTTCCTTCTAAAGTGATATCATTAGTTTGTAATATAACTATGCTGTTGCAAAACGTAGTCATGTGTGGTGTAGTTCACCTATTAGCATAGTGTGCAGCAGGATTTCCATGCTTCATGTGAGCGAGTTAATAGGAAAATACCATATGAATTTGATGTTTCTGAAGTTGTGTTTGGATGGAAGCATCTTACTCCTTTTCGTTCTCTTAATGGTAGAAGAGATGTTTACCTTTTCATTAACTTGAGTTTCAAAATATTTGAAGAAAAACATCCTGTGGCTGTTTTCATTTTCAGAATAGGTTTGTTTTCATTGATAAAAGGCAAGCTACTTTTAATTCACTGTGGAATGCTGAATATTAGTTTTGCATAGTGGATTTGTAGTCAAGATATTTGTTTAATTCCTTCTGCCCACTGAGATTTTATGTTCCAGTACTGTTTTTCCATATATTTTTCAGAATAAGAGAAGCATACTTTTCTATTTAAAAGGAGTTTGCATAGATTTCAGTAAAGTACAATAAAATTGTGTATTTATTAAAGTATTTAGAAAGTGGCACTCTAACTCGAATTCTTATGATTCAGCTGTCAATATTGCTAGACTGATTGTTGCTAATAAGCAAATCAAACTTAACGATAGTTACAGAGTAAGTTGGCAAAAATCACCAGCCACATGTGACACAAGACTTCTTCCTTTTCTAGTTTATAAAAATGTTATAGGGCATACCATGTTACTGTAAGACAAGAAGCACTAGGGGAACAGTTCCTTTTTGTGCAGCTCTGCTGAAATATTTTTAATCCATTTTAATGTTGCTGCAGAGCTGGCAACATTGCTATTAACAGGTGATAAATTCTATTGCAAAAATTGTAATGAATGTTGCCATGCAACTTTACTAGACTTTATATTGTTGGTGGTTAGTTACATCTGTTGAAAAATGGAACCTGTATTTTCTAGGTTTTGACTACTAAGGTTTTTTTCACTTTCTGTACACAGTTGTGTGCTGTCTGCAACAAATATATTTGCTAGCCATTAATAAAATTTAAAAACAGGTGGCAGATCTGTTGTCTGGTTTTTTTCACTGGTATTTCCAGCTATGATTGCATTTTGAAGTGTTCCTTGCAGCTTATGTACCTAAACTGTTACAGGAGGCTTGACATGAATTTACAAATTGGAAGCTAATCCTAAAAATGCTGTTCATTACAAGCAGGAAATTGACGTGGCAGCTGACAAAGGTCTTGACTGTTACCTTCAACTTACTACTAACATAGGTTCAAGGTAACTTAGATGTGTTAAGATAGGCAGAATAGATAGGTTAATATGTATTAATATTGTCCAGTATTAGAAAAATCATATGTATGATCTGTGCTGTTCTCCAGAAAAGGAGACATTGGTCTACCTGTAAACACCTGCATCACAACTACAGTTGGTTTTGCTGCCTTTTTAGTAGTACTAATAGATACTGGCTAACTTATAGTAGCATCTCATTTAGTTTTTCTTCCAGTAAGTCTTTGGTATATAGGACATGAGGGGAAAAAAAAGCCCTGTTTTTAACACTGAGAATGACATAATGGAACTTTCTGCTACAAGAAACAATCTGGAGTGCCATCTTGCCTGAAGTCAAAATACTTCTTACTTCTTCTAAATAATAACGTATGTGTGCTTCTAAATTCAGCAACTTTCAAATTTTTGTGGGAGTTGGAATTGAAACTTGAAATGAACTGTTGTGTTTTTCTTTGAATGAAGAATAGAGTACCAAACCATACTGTCTGAGCTTGACTTAAATACGTGCTTCTGACTTGCAGAAATACCAACAAATATTTGTAGATGATAAATACATCCTTTATTTTTTTTTTTTGCTTCCAGATAGAGCCTTCATGTAGCCTTAGTAACATAGTTTTCCTATTTTTGCACTGAGTTCTAAACTGTGGTCCTTGAGAAGAGCACCACCTTCTCCAATTAAGTCCTGTATTTTCAGCTGTTATTCCAATCCTGTCATGTTTGAATCATGCAGATGCTTGTCTGCAAAGAGGATTTTGCTCAGCAAATGTTGAGTATATTGTGATCTTAAACATTTGTTGGGGCCATGTGCCATCGCTCTGAGTCTCAAGCTCACTGAAAAGCTTGCCACAATTTCTAAGTGTGTTGAGAAATTTCTTGTATATCTGAAATGTAAGCCATTACTAGCTCTTAATAGCTCTTACCTCCCCCCCCC
>NW_010198539.1:14663-17624 GCF_000695765.1 Mesitornis unicolor | reverse complement strand
CCCCCCACCTAATGTAAGACCTAGCGAGCTTATTTTGGATTGCTTCATGTTCAGGAACCAACTTTGTCATGTTTGGAATTTAAAAGGAATTTGAAGTCTTTAGAAACAGGATCTCAGGCAGCTCATGCATAGCCATAGAGACGTGCCAGGATTTGACCAAGCAGTCTGGTGCACAGTATGATTTTGATCATTATAAGTCTGAGCTGCCTGATGAGGACAGCTGTACCTGTCGTACCTCCAAAATCATGTTATCAGTGCTGTCTAGCTTCAGGTCCAGATATTTTTAATGGATGCCCCAAGGCTGTTATGCTACAGTTAAAGTTCTAGGGATTATTTCAGGGATGAGTGAATTTATCGTGTATGGCTCATTACCTGTATGATTCAAATTAATATAGGATTGGGGATCCAGCTAAAATACTAACAAGAGTAACAAAAAGTTTTCTGTGATTTATCAAATGAGACTTCTACTGCTTTCCATGTGAGAAGACCCTGTTTCACCTCCCAGACTCCTCTCTGAATTCACTGGATCTCTGGTGCAGGACTAAGGAAGTCCTTGGGCAAGAAGGACATGAGAAGGAGATAGAAAAGTACTTCTGCCCAGGACTGACAAGAACAAAAAGGATGAAGTTACAGGATTGATTATGTATTACATTTATTTATTTCAAAAGAGTATATAAATCACATTATCAAAATAACATTTCTCAGATTCATATCACTTTCTTTTTAAACTGCAGGTGATGGCCTGAGATTAGTGTGTTTATTAGTCCACAGCTCTCTCATCAGTAACCAAAAAAAGAGCAAGTATAGGACAGTCACAGTGCTTGTGTTGTTTTATATTCTTTGTAGATTTACACTGAAAATGTGTTTAACACCGGCAATCTGTGGAAAGGAATTTATGAAAGGATACTAACTTCAAGGCATTAATTGACAGTCAGTAGGTAATTATTTGGAGCATCAGATTCCTCAGAGTATATCACTAGATGGTAATCTTTGGTTAGAAGACACTAACACATACAAGACATGGTTACACAACCAATAGATGTCACATTTATTATAATGAATACACTTATTTATTAAGGAAATTTTGAACTTCATACTTGCTAGTACTTTTCAACTGTGTGACAGGGAAAGAAAGGAAGATGTCATTTCTGAATTGAGTAGAAGTTTTGATTATACACATCTGCATCTGAGGAACAGTCCTATCTCTGTTTCCTAACTTTGAAAAATAGAAAGGTTTCTATTTTAGCTGACAACCCTAAATGTACTCTTGTGATCTTTGTCTTAATTTATTTTAAAAATGTACTTTAGAGTGGAAAATATATTAAAAAAACCTTTATTTTCTCTGGATTTGATCTGAGGAAATGCACTAAATCATAAAAGGGGCCTGATGCAAAGTCTCTTGCAGTTTAATTGAAGACTTTTCATTAACTTCAAAGGATTTGGGTCAAACACAGAAAAGTTGCTGTCTTTCATTTGTTCCTTGGGAGTTTTTTCTACAACCTCCTCCCTTCTCCTCTCTCTCCCCTCCAAAGCCCCCCTTGAAAAGTACTACTCAGTAGAAAAACATTCTGATTAGGATAGATGTTATTGTTGATATAAAACTTCTGGTTCTGTTGTTAGTACCTTTAATGACAGCATAACTAGATAATTACTTATGTGGATTTTTAACATTCTTTGCTTATGAAAATACTTTGTTGCAATCCATAAACCATAGGGTGAGGACTACTGTATGAATCAGTCTTTTGTGTAATACCAATGTGATTAGTCCATCAGCTTTATATCATATGCTTATTATTAATTCTTTTCACTTTGCTGTTTTGTAGTTTGATTTTGAGAGTGGATGGCTGGTGTTTTTGAGGGACCCATGAAGTACTTAATTTTTTTTTTGGTCTAAATTCTGGTTGGTGCACTCTTAATTTAGAAATCATGTGTAGACAATCGGAGCATAATTGTAAGAACACTCTGTGATAATCGCTTAATGGTTACCTACCTAGACTCTTAACAATCTCAATCTCATTCACCCCTCCCCACTTCATTCTAAGTACCAATTATTGGAGACATCGTTATCAATTTTACGTACTGTTGCTTCAGAATGTATATATTGCCTTGTACCTACAAATATGTTTCCATTCTCCAACAATGTTTTTATGCTCAGTATATAAAATAATAAGACTCCATTTGTTTTCCTACATGTCAAAATGTTATGTCCCTTTCTTATTTCAGTATGGGAATAAAGATAATCATTTGCATGTCAGATACCAGATATAATTTTCTCAATGTAATAGTTGCATCTGTCAACTTCTTACATTTCTGGAAATGTGTTGAATTGATTTAATAGTACAATTTCCTGTAACACAGGCTAGAATAATTGGCTTGATGCTGGGAATCAGTGTTGCATAGTTGAATTATTTTTGTCCTGAGTATTTTGACTCTGTTTGAGTGGAAGTTACACTGAATGTATGAAGCCACTGTTTCCTGAGAGTTTTCCATGTCAAACACCAGATGTTAACATTAAACAGGAATGTTGTGGTCTTCCTAAGAGTACCGATGAAGTGAATTTTGCATTCAGTGATGAATATCGCATTCAGGTGTAAATACTTTCTCTGTGTGACTGATCGGTTTTTGTTTTCTTTTCCTGAAGGTTCCTCATCCTCCAAATGTGATCATTTAAACTGCAAGCTGTTTAGCATGCCTTAAACGTATACTCTGCTGTTTTAAAGCCCAGAATCTATTGCTGCAGCTGCGGCTGAATTTTTGTGTCAGTGTAAAACTAAGTCTGTCAATTTGTGGCAAATCTTTCTCCACTCTTCTCCCACCTGCTTCACCCAATTATCTGTCTGTCTGCTAGCCCAGCCTGTATCAATCCTTTCCCAGGCTTCCAATGGGAAAGTTCAGGCTCCTGTCAATGCTATGTTCTATCCATTGCCCTCCCACCTTTGCTTATCTGTTCCTTCTGCCCCA
>NW_010198539.1:0-14632 GCF_000695765.1 Mesitornis unicolor | reverse complement strand
CCCTTACTTTCTTTGGGCTAGTTTGTAAATCTCTTCTCCATTAGCCCCTTTACATTTAAACTAAGTTGCCACGTGTGTCACCATTTGAGACCAAAGTTACCATCATCTTCAACAGCAGAGTAGCAATTGCAATGATCTGAGTTTTAATTACAGCTTGGATTTTGTCCATTCTGGGAAGAATGTTTTTAAGGTTTAGTATTGAAATAAACTGCTAGTAATTTTGGCAGTTTTTCACAGAGGTACTATGTTTATCTCTGACACAAAAAGGCTGTCTCCCGTCAAATTTTAAATTACTAGTCCAGGGATCTTTCTGCCTCTCATTTGCATTCCTATGAAGCTGTATGACTTAATTTTGTTGCCTAGCTGAATGGATTGTTCAAGATTGTTAAATTGTATTCCTGTCCTTAAACAAGGTTCAGTCTCAAAAGTGATGTGATTGCTTTTTTACTTTTAATATGCTCATTTTACTCACTTGGTGTGTCAGAGCAGAATGTGGGCAGGGATATTGTTGCCCGCAAAGCTCAGAGGGAGTTGGTTCACATCTTTGTAAGCAATATTTGGCTTGGATCTAGGTTTTTCAGACACAGTAAACACACTTGCAAGAGCAGAAATAGACAAAAAGATGGATGGGGAAGAGCAATGGTTTTTAAGCTCAGATATGCCTGTGGTAGTGGTGTTGTGATGCATGGTGCTTGACATGCACATGGTTGTATTTTTTCAGTCCCAGGAAGATTTGCATCACAACACTCAGACAAGCAACTCCCAACTTCCATTTCTACTTTAAATAAGTTATGTGTATAAATATCTTACTGGATATGAGCTGTCATGGGAACAAGAAAGGAAAATGTCAAAAGTAGTATTGTTTTTATGCTTTCCTTGAAGAAAATGCAGAAAAAAAAAAAGTAGCATAACAAGAGATTCTCAAGGTATGGTAGTTGTTTTGGCTTTTTTTTAACACAGGAAAGTCAAGTTACTGATGTCCAGAATCTCCTTGCTATCCTTCTCAAAAATATTTTTCAGACTTGTATAAAATGTCCAGAATCTCAATGCATGGATGAGAGTATGGTATAGAAAGGAGAGATTTAGGTGTCTGGGGAACCTTTGGGGCAGGAGGAAGCTGGACAGGAAAGATAAGCTGCATCATAATCAAAATTGTGCCAGGCTGCTGGCACTGAAAATTTTAAAGGTAATAAAGGAATACTTAAACTAAAACCAGGGGGAAGATTATATGCATGGAGGAACATCTGATTCACAATGATGTGACCAACAGGGTGCACATGGCTACTTTTCAGGATGTGTCTTAAAGGCGAAGGAGGGAACAGCTTGATCCAATAAACATGAACAGAAATCAGACTGCCTACAGTGCCCAGTGGATTGGCACTTCTAGTACTAAACAACAGAGGCACTTCCAGTTCTAAACTACAGAGAAAGAGAGTATTATTAATGCTTCTATACTAATCCTTGAACTAAAAAAAATTAATAGGGGGAAACTAAAATATCTGACATATGACATGATCACAAATATAATAGATATGCTCCTTCTATTGCTCCTTCTGTGCTCCTTCCAATCTTCAGGTAATATATGAAATGTACTGGGGATGATCAATAATAATAATAAATGAATAGCAATAATGGGGTAGGATATATGTGCACAACAGTGGTGGTGAGTTGTGAAGCACTAGCAGGGCAAATGTATCACAGGAAAAGAGAAGAAGCCTTTTGAATGGAAGTTCCAACTGTCATAAAAGTTTGGTACTAGTAACGTGCTGCAGCCTCCTGTCAGAATGATGATGGTGAGCAGAAAATGTTAAGGGAGTTTAGAGAAACTGAAAATTTAGGACAGATATTAATAGAGAGTTTTCAGTTACCCTTAGTTCATTTGGGTAGTAAAAAGAGAAGTTACATCCTTTATGTATCCACAGGGAAAGTAATCAGTTTTTATAGTTGATCCACATAAAGTGGCAGGGAGGAGAATATGCTCAACCAAATGAAGAAGTGAAATGTTTTCCCTGTCTTGCCATCTGTCTTATCTGCTAATTTTCTAAGTATTGGTACCCATTAGGCAATTTCAACCAAAATTACTGAAGGTGGTTTTAAAGCATTAGCTTCTAACAGGATTTTTTTGTGTGAAAAACCAAGATCAGTGTACCACTGAGGGGAAGGTGGTCATAGTTCATTACCTCTTGTTCTTGTTTTGAGAAGCACCTTAGAGTTAGCACAGAAGATAAGTGCAAAGAGAGAGAATGTAAGGTAGAACATACGTGGGTTGGAATCTCATCATTTTTGTTGCTTAGAGACCTTGAAGTATTAAGGCGTCCTTAACGTAACATAAAAAATTGTAATCACTTATGTCAGCCTGGCAGCTACTCTCAGATCATTAACTGCAAAAGCTCTTTCTATATATATGCTTTGTAGTGTGACTCAGAATTGCATTACCAAATCAGAAAAAAAATAAATGTGACATTCCTGATATTTCTAAAAATGAAAAACGGCTGCTGCTGCCTTGCTCTTTTTATTTTTATTAATTAAATTCTGATGGTTTTTCATTATATATAATTTAAGAATTAAGAAACAGAGATTTATAAAAATAAAAACTTATTAAAAAAAAAAAAGGAAGGAAGTTACGGAATTAGGACAGCTCTTCCAGAACAGTATGAAGCCCATCAGTCTGTTAGCACTGGAAAACTACATGAAAAGTGCTGGAGACACTAGTGCTTGAACTTTTTAAAATGTAACTGTAGAAGGAGAAAAATTAGATGTTCTTGAATTATTGGAATTCTGTTTGAAGAAAAACGCTCGTCTGTTGGGTCGTCATTGAATATAGCTGCTAAGACTAGCTTCATTAAAAAGTTACAGCTTGATAAAATGGGAGTGTAAGTTTAAAGCACATTGCCCCTCTATAGCATGATTACTAGGTAAGAAAAAGTATTAAATTTAAAGGGTGATGGTCTAGTTTTTCTTGGATTTAGAATACAAATAACTGCCTGACAATTGAAATGGCTGAGTTATTACACATTAGGAAAATTCTGCATGCCACAGTTAGGTTATAATAATGTAAAGGCCTAGAAGATGCCCAAGAGCCTGTAATCATAAAGGTGACTGCTCTGTGTGCCATATGGTGAAATACCTGCTATAAAATGTGAACATTCAGGATTTCCATTTATTTTACATCCATCATCTACTGATATGCTCAAGTAATATCATGGCTTCCATATATATCTGACATGTGTTTGTCATTAGAGTAAGTTGTAAAGGCATAACCTCCCTCAATAGACTTAATGATGGAAAATCTACATTTTGTTGCCAAAGAACTGGTATGTTTATCTCAGATATTTTAATAGTTTTTTAGTGAACTGAATTTGTATTTCCATTGTCGTTTTCAGAAAGTGGCTGAAAAAAAATATAGATTAAAAGAAATCTCTTTTCAGTTGTGCATGAAAATTGCAGTGTGGAATGCCAAGAAATTCTGTCTTGTTTTGAAAAGCATATTATAACATGGCCTACCCCTGGTTAGTGTGTGCAGTATTCATGAAATCTTTAAGTTGTGTGTGCCTCCAAATCCTTGACTTTCATATTTAGTTCCTTCAGGAGTACTCTTAACATAAATATATCTCTCCCTAGAGTATTAACTAAAGATACAGACCTGATACATAGGTGTGTTCCCTGGTGATAATGCTTGTAAATGTGAAGGTTTGAGCAAGAGAAGGTTTTTTTGGCAGGGATAAATCTTTTACATTATGAATTATCTGAAATATACATGATGAAATTGGAGCTTGTTTTTCATATGATAGCTAGTTTTAAAGCTTTGCATCTGTTTTAAATTTGAAGATCTGAATTATGTCTACTTTCTCTGTTACAAACTGTCTTTCATGTGTGCTTATACATACAGTGCTGTACCGGGCTGCATCTGACAAGTGATAATTTGAGGTTTGAGCATCTGTTTTAAGGTGAAATATTGTAAGGATGCCTCAAGATTACATCCCTGAAAGTTCAGTGCAGAGTTTTGTCACCAGATTGGCTTCATAAGGAGACTGGTGGATATCTCAGTTCTGAAACTGCTCAGGTTTGTCCAAGGCAGAATACTGTGAACTTCCATGATCCATTAAGTAGTTTTAATAATATGGAGCTCATCCCTGTATCTCACGGGTTTATTTGGTACCATCTGCTTCCACTCAGTCTTTGGACATGCCCATGATGCACAGCTGGGTCTGGGGAGCTCAAATGCTTTCAGGTCATAGTGAACTCAGTGTATTCTGTTTCCTGCTCAGCTTGCAGCACTGCCTGAGTGTTGTTGGCCTATTTTGTTTCTGTTCCCTTTTCCGTAACAAAAACTATAAGTAATCCATTTTTAAAACTTTGTTTTCCCAAATAGTGGTTTTAAATTTCATTTTGAGATTGGCTAGCTTAACTCCTCAAGTGGAGTTAACAACTGCCTATTTTGAGTCTCTAGACCCTTATTCTAGATGGCCAGTTGCAAGCAAATAATCTGTCAGTTTCAGTGTTCCGCAAGTCAGTTGTGCTTTCAGATCCAGTATATGGTGGTTGTCAAACGAATTTATGTATGACCTTTCCACCAAATTTCCTTATGTTCTCTGAGGAAGTCTATATGAATTTTGAGGCAAAGACTTTTCTCTTTGTATTGTTCACAGCTACTGTCTGTCATCTGTTACCTGCATTTTGTTTCTCTTCCCCCTGAAGTATGTTTTTTCTTTCAGGGTTTCTATTTCATCGTATTTTGTTTTCCAGTTTATTTTCTCAATGTGATTGTCTTTTGATTGATTAGAGTTGGGAGGAGGGGGTGTTTGCTTGGGGTATTTTTTGGTGGTGGTGGTGGTGGTTGTTGTTTTAAATGGCATCTATTTTACTGTGCTGTGTGCCAATTTTTTTATTCAGTTTGGCAAGACTCATATGTTTTATATAGTACCACAGCTGTTCAAATGTCAAATTATATGAAATGCATATATTTTATAAAAGAGTATATATAAAAAGCAAAAACATGTAGCCTTTATACTGTTACATTTTACATACTTGATTTTACATTGCTGTAATTCAGAATTGTTGGAGTCCTCAACACAAAAAGAACATTGAAGAGCTGGAGCAGGTCCAGAGTAGGGTCACAAAGATGATCAAAGGGCTGGAGCACTGCTCCTATGAAGATAGGCTGAGAGAGCTGGGGTTGTTCAGCCTAGAGAAGAGAACGCTTTGAGGGAACCTTATAGCAACCTTTCAGTACCTGAAAAGTGCCTATAAGCAAGCTGGGGAAGAGCTGTTCACTAGGGCATGTAGCAATAGGATGAGGGGTAATGATTTTAAACTAGAAAAGGGTAGCTTTAGATTAGATATTAGGAAAAAGCTCTTCAATACAAGAGTGTTAGATAACTGGAACAAGTTGTCCAGAGAGGTAGGTGGTAGAGGCCCTATCCCTGGAGATATTCCAAGTCAGGCTTGGTGGGGCTCTGAGCAACCAGATATGGTAACATCGTTCCTGCTTACTGCAGGGGGGTTGGACTAGGTGATTCTTAAAGGTTTCTTCCAACCAAATACATTCTGTGATTCTATGATAATTTATACTCGTTAATTGTACTGGATGCCTTATTTAATAGTTTTACAGATATTTATTGATAATTCTTTTTAGAAATCTAATATGATGAGTACTTCACAACTGCTTCCCACTGGAATTTGTCCATATCATAGACACATTTGTCTATAGCATAAAGTAATTTTCAGCATGCTTCTACGTTTTCATAAGGCCAGTTTCAGTGTTGGTAGTCACAATGAGTTAGACCACCACAACTGTGTGGGGGAGTTGGCACGGTGCTGACTTATGTCCTCTTTCATAACCTTAAGAAGTTAACTTTTTTTTTCTTTAAAAATGTATTCACTCTTTGTGTCGGAGACCAAACTTGAGGGTATTATAGACACATATACATAGTAGCCCTGGAAGAGGTGACGAAGAGTTAGCAGTATTTGAGTTTCCACACAGTCTTGCTGTTTCAGTTTATACCTAGAGTTGACCCTCTTCTCCATGAGATGATAATTAAGAATCCATGCCTGCTTTATTCTGGATTTTTTTGCTCTGACTTTGTGTTATTGAAGCAATCATAGGAATGATTTTCTGCATGAAGAGAAGGATGAAAGAATAAGTAGAAGATTAAGTGCATAATTTGTACTTGGGCAGGTCTGGGGTTTATGCCAAGCTCTGCTGTAGATCACTGTGGTAGTTTGGGATGAAGCACTCTATTTCTCTTTGATCATTTCCCAATCTGGAAAATAAACATTTACTTCACACCTGTATGGTTGTTTAAATTAGTTGTCAGGTTAATCCAGAGAAACTCTATTCACTCTTTTATACTCTAATTAAATATGGTCTTCTAACACTTGTAAAGTGCTAGGCTTCTTAAAGGGCCTTCAGACTTTTTCAAATGCTTGAATAGTAAGTATTTTTTATCATGCATGCAGCATAGAACAGCATGGCCTATTTTGAAATTGTTATTTTAGAAGGAGACAATGTCAGAAACAGGTTTATACTTCATATTCCATTTTGATAAAAAGGAAAGCCAAACTGGATGTAGGAGTGCAGGTAAATGTAAGTGAACAAATTATGGGGAAAATAATAGCCTTGGTCCACACACATAAATGAAGTTAGGGCAGTGTAAGCACCTTGATAGTATTTAGAAGAATCTCATGCTTCTCGTTGATGCTGGATTCAAGAGTCTGTGAAAGTCAGTGATGAGTTGACAGTCAGTGCTACTGCTGTTAATGCAAGGTCAGCTAGATTGTCCAGACCTCTGCCTTCTATTGTGTGCAGTTCTGCAGATAAGCTAAAAGATTGTCCAGAGTACCTCATGTTGCCATGACTCTTCAACTTCCATAGTGCTTGTGTATTGGGTTTGCTTGGCAAAGTTTTGGTGGCAGAGGGGCTACAGAGATGGCTTCTGTGTGAAGCTGCTAGAAGTTTCCTCCATGTCTGATAGAGTCAATGCCAGCCAGTTCCAAGACAAACCCACTGCTGGCCTAGGCAGACCCAATCAGTGATGGTGGTGGTGAAGGTGTGGGGGAGGGGGGGGAACTGCACAACTGCAGCCAAAGACAGGAGTGAGAATATGTGCAAAAAACAATTCTGCAGACACTAAGGTCAGTTAAGAAGGAGGGGGACAAGATGCTTCAGGAGCTGGAGCAGAGATTCACCTGCAGCCTGTGGTGAAGACTATGGTGAGTCAGGCTGTCCCCATGCAGCCCATGGAGGTTAATAGTGCAGCAAATATCTACCTGCAGCCTGTGGAGAACCCCATACTGGAGCAGGTGGATGCACAAAGAACGCTGTGATCCTGTGGGAAGCCTGCACTGGAGCAGGCTCCTGGCAGGACCTGTTTACTCAGTGTGAAGTGTTGTCTACCTGAGAAGGAAGGAGTAGCAAAAACAACATGTGATGAACTGACCACAACTCCCTTTACCCATCTCCCTGTGCTGCTGTGGAGGGGGAGGTAGAGAAAATCACGAATGAAGTTGATCCTAGGGAGAAAGGAGGGGAGGGGAGGAAGGTGTTTCAAGATCTAGTTTTTATTTCTTCTTGTCCTACTGAGATCAGTAATAAATTAAACTAATTTTTCCCCAAATCGAGTTTTGCCTGTGACGGTAATTGCTGAGTGATCTCCTTGTCCTTATCTCAACACGTGAACCTTTCAATACTTTTTCTCTCCCCTGTCCAGTTGAGGAGGGGAGTGATAGATTGAGTATGGTGGGCACCTGGCATCCAGCCAGAGTCAACCCACCGCAGCTTGCAAGATAAAGTAAATATCCAAATATTTTCATGGTTGAATTACCAGAATATCAGAAAACATTGTAAATTAATATAAACTGGAGCAAGCACTGAAGATAAGAAGCCAGAGAGGACTTCAGGTTTGCTTGTGTATCTTGTTATTTTGTAAGAAATTGTTCCATTTTTCTTCTGTTGTTCTATTACAAGACATTATCCTGCTCAGGTTTTGTTGGAGTTTTTTTGCAAAGGCTTTAGATGTGTTAGGACATACATTTTAGCTGCAATTAGAACTTTTTGATCAATCTATTTTAAATATAGTAAAAAATAAAATTGTTGAAACTTGCATGATTTCCTGAGATCCACACAGAATGAATTGCCATAAGAACATCTCAACTGTCTTGCTATTAAGCTTGTATAGCTACTTCTTTGTACCTCCTATACCATCATTTTGATGTTACATGGAAAACTGGGAAAATTTGAGTAAAAACTGAGTAAAAGTTGATTATAAATCTGCTGGGTTTTGGTTATCCGTTTCCAGTCCAGAATCTGAAGCATTTAGTGCTGATGTTTCTCTCCTTTCAATACTATGGGATTGTTCTCTGTTATGTCTGTATTTGAGAGAAACACTCTTTTAAACTCTTGCCATGTCTAATAGAGGCCTGTTTACTGCATCCCCTAGTCGATCCATCATCCTATTGTCAAGGTGAGACACAGTCAACAAACAATCTCTTGCTGTAAGGAGCTGAGAAAAGTAACTTTTCTCAAAGGTCTTACTCCAGAGCAATATGAGGTCATGGGAGGGACTTGGGTGGCAGCCATCATCTGGCATTTTCACCACCCTGTGACTCCATATTAATCACATCTGCTGCTATGAAGGACAGCTATAAGCAGTTACAACTCTGGGTAGAATGTGTGGATTAACAGGTTTTCTGGTTTGCTTGGTGTTTTTTAAATAGAGAGACAGCTCTTTTCCTAAGCTGATACAAAGGGTATTGCAATGACGTTTTTGCCCAGAATTGGGAATTCTTTTTCATGCTTACCATGGTTAGCATTATCTCTGCCATTTCTTTGCTTAAAATCAGCCTGTTTTTACACTTGACATTACATTTTACTTCCATTTAGTTTAGAAACTTAAGTATGACATGCTTCAGGGTTACTCTTTGTGTCACGGCTTTTGCCATGTACTGCGTACTTGTCAGAGGACCTTCTGACTCTCCATTTGTATGTAATTATTTTAAATAACTGAGACATAATCTAAAGTGACAGATGCATGGCTACTAAGCATTACCAGTTTGGTAGCACCATCCTTTGACATGGTTGAAATTCTAATACTAGTGTTGGTAGTAGCATAGTCTTCTAATAGCAGTCTTATTTCTTGTGAGACCTTTAACAAGTCAATTCCCTTTTCTACAAAAGTCAACTGAAGAGTGGAAGTATGACCTCTTTCTTTGCTATTAAATTAGAGAGGGTACAAACAAAAGTAAACTTGAACAGGAAGAATAATCAGAATGAAGCAATGGTTGAAGTCTCCATTTCACATTCCCAAATTAATCTCAGATTTCTGCCCTCTAGTTCTTCCTGAAGCTCTACTGTCTCAAGCTTGTTAATGAGGTATCCCTTTCAACTCCTGCAGTCCCATCTGCCCTAAGGCCCAAACACTCAGTTTGTCATTCTCGCTTCTATCACCTCCATTATTTGAAGCAGATACTACTCACACAAGTTCAGCCTGATGATCATGGTGCTTTGCTTGCTTTTTTTTTTTTTCTTACCCAGTGTGGCCAGCAATTAGGGCTATTCCATACATCTTCTGACCCCTGTTCCAGACATCTTGAAACTTGCATTGCGAATCTGTTTTTATCTTAGCAGGCTTGTAATGTCCATTCTCTTCCCAGCCACTGCCACATTGTACAGAGTTTGTCTCCCTTATGTAGGACATGTGTATGTGTTTGTACATTTGTAAATTATACAACTTTATTATGCTATAACTGACAAATTATGTTTTGGGGTTTAATACTATATACAGAAATAATGCATCACTTACCACAATAGAAAGTTTGAGGAGACTGACTTTCATGTCATTCTGTATGTACCTTGCAACTTCTCATTGAAGAGTGTAACTATACACTGCTCAGTTGCTTTGTTCACTTTGCAGCACCTCAGTTGCACACTGAATAAGGGAGTGTTCTATGGAAAGTATTTGGACATTCTTGCATGAAAAAATGAATAGTGCAAAGTAAGAGAAAAGTAGCAGGAACATGTGAGAATAAATGTGTACGATTCCAGTATCAGCATAAATAAACATACTGGAGGCAGGGGGAGGGTGAAAGGGTGTCCTTGCTGTAAATACAGTTGATGTTTTCCTGTTTTTATTTTCTGCTAAGGTTTTATATACTGGAAAATACTTCAGGAAAAATAAACTGAGCATTGGATGTGCCAAAACATAAAAATGGGAAATTTTAAAGAATGTGAATGTCATATTGTATGTTTGTTGGCTGCTGTCTATCAATGTGAGTAGTGTTTGTATTTAGCTATGAGGAAAAATTGTGGTTGGTCCATATGGATTTGCATGTATATACTTAAACCCTTTCTATAAATATTTGAATTAAAGGACACCAGATGTTGCACAGAAGCTACTGCTGCTTTCTGAACTTCATTATATATTCTTTCAAAACCCACAGGAAGTAGCTGAGGGGAAAAGTATATTAATTAAGTTCAGAAATAGATTTTCCAGCCATAGAAAAATCTCCAAAGAAAATAGTGTTTGATCTTCAGAAATGTGAGCTTGCTGTCCCAAGAATCTGGTGGCAGCATGCAGCACTGACACATAGGGATCAAAATTCAGATTTCAAGTTCTCAGAGATACACTAGCCTGAAAGTAAGCCAGTCCGTGGTCCTTGGAAGCGGACCCATGTTTTAACCCATCTCCTCTGGCCTATGTTCATAGCTCTGTAGACAATCT
The DNA here is from genome assembly GCF_000695765.1 of Mesitornis unicolor. Taxonomy (NCBI): domain Eukaryota; kingdom Metazoa; phylum Chordata; class Aves; order Mesitornithiformes; family Mesitornithidae; genus Mesitornis; species Mesitornis unicolor. Next base: position 3,914 of record NW_010198539.1, on the reverse strand, counting down.
ACAAAGAAAACATTTTTCCAGTTTTTCTTGACCTGAAGAAATAACATTGTAATAGCAGAGACTTGAGGAGAAAGGAAGGTGCTAGAATTCCCAGGTGCCCTGTACCTCAAACATTAAATATGAGTGGACATAGCCAGAGTATATATTGTAAACTCTTAAACTATGGCAAGTGGGATTTGGTTTGCACTGCTTGAAGACCAAGATTTACATTCTGAAAACCAATTAGAAGTACTAGCTCTGCTGTAGCTGTAGTGTCATCTTCTGCTCTGTTTCCTTAAGACCAAAGCACTGAAAGTGACTTTTCTGCACTTTCTACTTTTTGTAGTTGGCATGCGATGCCCATCTGTCCTTATGCCATGAATAAATAAATGAGTGGCATAATTCTGCTCAAAGAAAATGTATATACAAACAAGTAAGCACTCCTTATGTCAAGTAAGTCAGATAATTTAAACATGCATTGCCAGTGCATTAGGTAGTGTTTCTGTCATGGTTTGATACCAGCCAGCAACTAAACAACCAGCAGCTGCTTTCTTACCCCACCCCTGCAGGATGGGGAGAGCATCAGAAGAGCAAAAGTAGGAAAAACTGGTGGCTTGAGATAAAGACAGTTCAATAAGTGAAGCAAAGCTGTGTGTGCAAGCAAAGGAGAATAAGGAATTTATTTGCTACTTCTGATCGGTAAGCAGACGTTTAGCCACATCTCGGAAAGGAGGGCTTCATTTCACGTAACAGTTACAAGGGAAGACAAATGCCATAATCCCAAACATCCTGCTCTTCCTTTTCCTTTTCTTGAGCTTTTATTGCAGAGCAATAATTAGATGCAGAATGGAATATCCTTTTGATCAATTTGGATCAGCTGTCCCAGGTGTGTCTCCTTCCCAACCTCTTGCTCACTCCCTTCCTGATTGCTGGGAGGGCAGAGCAAGAAACAGAGAAGGCCTTGATGCTGTGCAAGCACTGCTGAGTAGTAACTGAAAGACTGATGTGACTCTAAAATGCTTTAGTCACATATCCAAAGCACAGCACCATCTTAGCTGCTGTGGAGAAAGCTTACTCCATCCCAGGGCAGAGCTGGTACAGTCTCCACCCCATATTCCCTGCCATTTACATATCTGTGACTGGGTCATCCACATCTGTTGCTGTGATTGCACAGGACAGGAGAGACAGTGTGTTGTGTTGAGTCGTTGGCCACCAAAACCAACTCAGGTTGGATCACAGGGCACTTGCCCGGTTCTTTACAAAGCTCATAATCTGTTGGTTCAGGTGGCTTCTGCTGTAGCATATATCTCTGTGAGAAATGAGACTCACTTCATAATGCCAATCATAATTTCAGCTTATTATAAAGCAAAGGCAAAACAGCGCTGGGTGCGAAGGGGATCACCTCGCCGCTATCGCACACCTTCAGAAATTGGCAAAGGGTTCTTATTTGGCTGGAGTATACATATTCGTAAGATTTCATAATGCGACTATACATATGCATAACCTATCCCCGCTTTGTATTAAAATTAGCTCCCCTCCCATTTCCACTTATGCAGTGTCCCTTATTGGTGGTCTTTGGTGGTCGCAAGGATGAAAATTAGGTCACTCCTCTTCATTGCCATCAGTTACCTTTCCTCTCTTAGTTATCTCTTAGCTCCTGCCTAAACCAGCCAGTTCTGGAGGCAATTTTTGGGCTCTAGTCAGGAACTAGAAGCCACAAGGCTTCCTGTTTTATCCAGGCGATGTAACAGCTAATATGCTTAGGATATACAATGATTTCTTAACATTAGTATAGTTAAAATAGTTTGCTAAGCTATATCTAATTGATCATTGATTATTAAGCTTCTAAATTGCATTCCCTTTTAGGTCATCAATCTCTTTCTAACACGAGTCATGATTTTGAGTTTCTCACATCTCCAATCACAGGTAGCAACAATTTAAACGTACAACCATTACAATACCTCTAGGAGGAAGGTGTGTCTTTTCTCCTTTCTCCTAAAGAATTCCATCGCAGGCTTTAAGAAATCTTTCTGCTAAATTTGTTTTACAAGCCTGTTAAACCCCATTTACCTCCTTTCAAAAAACAGAAGACAAAGCTGTCTTTGGAAAAGTCTTAGATACCTCTTGTTTTGTTGTACAAGCGGAGTGTCTCTGTTTAAGGCTCAGAGAGCAGGATTCTCTCTCTATTGTCCCCTACCCTGCCAGGGGGAGGATTTAAAAAAGAGGGAATAGAGAAGAAGATGCTTCGCACAAGGTTTGAAGTTAAGACTTTAACAAGTTTAATGAAAAACAACAGGGGAAAGGAAAAGGGAATTAATAAGGGACAAAGTATATTTAACTGTGTACAAAACCCAGTAGTCCCCAGTGTGAGTGTCCGAGCAGTGTCTCATGGCCACTGCAACTGCTGTGACTCGTCACCAGGGACTGCAGTGGTGCCGGGAGCGGATGGTGGTGGATGCTGCCGAGCACGTGGAGGTAGCCCCAGCCATCCCAAGATGCAACAGGAAGCTGCCCAGGAAGCCAGGAAAAGCCCGAGAAAACCTCGGGCCTCCTTGGTTTTTTATAGACTGTGTCCGGAAAGGGAAGGGAACAGTACTGATCTCTGACCTTCCAGGGTCCTACAGACACCACTTGTCCTTCCCTTTCAGGCTGGTAACCCTTAAACCATAACACAGAGTGATTAAAAAAGCCTGAAAATGAGATATCTTTGACTATGTGTTGTACCTGTGACTTCTGATATGTAAAAGAGGAAGTCAGAAATGGAAGTAATTCCTACTTTTCTCATTTTTCTTCAGATTAAAGCATGGAGATTGTATTTGTTCTTTGAGTCGGTGTACAGAGTTCTAGTATGCTACCACATCAAATTCAAGGTTGTCTGTAAGATAAAGTTAGACCTTGACTCTCAACCACATTTATTGTATACGCCTTCAATACCTGCTGTGTCATTTTGCATATTTTTATGGCATCCATACTGCACTTCTTGCAAACTGCTTTATTCCTTCTTGCAAAATGCCTTCCACCAATACGATGTTCTTTATTTAGGAGGTTGATGAATTTGCTTTGCATGTGTAAGAAACGGTGAATGTAAGATCAGCGTGTTAGCTCTGAAAGATGTGTCTGCTATGCTTTTGAAATAAAAAACATAGTATTGCTATTCAGTATCTGAGAAACAGCGGATTTACATGTCTGTTACATTTTTGTCAATGTTTGGGAAGATTTCTTCTCATTTAGAATGACAGTAATACAGGAAAAGTAAGATATATTCAAATATTACAGTGTCATAAGCTTTTCCTCTTCTTCAGTTAATAGTCCAGCATCACATTAATACGCATTGTAGCATAACTGGTACAGACCTGTGTAAGTATTCAGCATTCTACTGACTTCATGCCTCTGAATTTATTTTGTTTAGCCAAACTGTACTGCAACTGAGCGAGCCATTGCAAGACTTGCAACACATCCCATCTTGAAACCCAAATTTGTTGAACTTAAAGGTATGAAATACTGTATTAACTCTTTTATGACTTCAGTACCTTACTGGTATGTTATCTTTGTCCTGTATATTCCTGACATGAACAACCAGTATAAAAAGAAAAGTAAAAAACTGAAAAGCTCCTGTAATTACCTTAACTAGCTGCAGTGAACCAAGTGTCACAAGCTTGAAGTAATTTATATTGATTGAAATGGGCTTATACGTGACTGTATGCCATGTGATATTTTAAGATATAGGATGTACAACAAACAGGGCTCATAATGGGAACACTAAAAATTGAATGGATATAATGGAGTATCTCTATATTAGGCAGAACTGAACTGGCAATGAGCACAATAGCAAACAAAGGTAAAAGGAGCATTACAGCTGGGTTTCAAAAGGCAGCTAAAAGGTTTTGCAAATTACTCCTTCAACTTCCTGGCTAACTGGGGAGGTCCCAGTTGAC
>NW_010198538.1:0-9238 GCF_000695765.1 Mesitornis unicolor | reverse complement strand
TATATATATATGTGTTATAGTGTTCCTCTCTCCTCTTACCTATTTGAAATCTTAAAGCAAGACTTGGGCTCTGATTCTTCCCATCAGACTTGAGCCACATCAATAAACTAGGAGACAATTTACCCATGCATTTTTAAACTCAAAGCTCAACTTTATATGCACAATTCTGAAACCAAAAGGATCTCCAGTCACAGTAATTATTAATTTACACATCCAAGGCCAAATTGGTAATGTAGTATTTCAGAATCAGAGTTTGTTTTCACTTACTTTGTGGCCTACAGAAAATCAGCAAAAATGTACAGATTGGAAGTATTGCTACGAATCAGTTATATATTTTTCTGCTACAGTTTGAGTGGTGATTAACATTTTTAATTACAATATTTTTCCTCAGTACACCTCCTAAATAAACTTCAGAACAGGTAACATCACTAAAAAACTAAGAATTCAGAAGAGCCCCATGTTCTCGCAACAAAACCAGTTCCCTTTTCCTTTCCCACCACAAACAGTAAACAGTGACGAAATACAAACTTAACATATCTCATGCAAACATACATCCTAACAATTATACTGTAATCACTGCAAATACCATACCTTTGAGGGGATAATTTATCCAGCCATCCTGCTTTAACCTTCTTTACTGATGGTCCATAAAAACAAGCATACGGTGTTATTGATTCATTTCCAATCAAAGTTTGATCTCCTTCAAACTGACGAAAATGCATGTGTTCACTGACCAAGCAATGTGAATCTCCACTTTGTACCTTTCTACAAGATGCTGAGTGTGTTTTGGATTTATTTTTCTTTTTCTTTAAAGGCAAAGAACATTGTTCCACAACAGAATATACAGCTTCACTTTCAGATTCGTCTGGTGCTAATGATTTGTTTTCCTGAGACAAGGATTCATTTTTTGCAAATTCCTTTGTCATCTCCTCCTGATTATTAAAGGAACTAGAAAGAAAAAGTACATTTTACTCTTAATGCATTGCTAGAATTCACAAATACATAAAATTATTAATTAGAACAAATATTGGTAAGGCAATATATAAATGTTTATAACTTCTCTAACCACTGTGATAACCACAGGCATGCTAAACATAGTGTATCTTACAGCTATGACCATACTGGCTGGAGACTTAAGGAGCACATTAGCTGCCATTTCATCAAACCACTGGCCACAGGAGTAGAGAACGGTTTCTAGTTTTCTTTGGTGGTTTGGTTGGGGTTTTTTGATGGGTTATTTTTTTCCTAATGAGGAAGTAGAGCATGAGAGTACTGACACGGTTAGCTAGGAGACATGCAAAAATAAAACTAATGTCTCCCTTGTTCTGACTCAAGAAAAGAGGGACATCTTCCAAAACAACAAAAGATTCTGAAAGGTGGGTTAGACACTCTCATGACAGCCACGGAGCCAAACTCCACCTCCTGTAGCACGAGGTAAAGGCTCAAATAAGAAAAAAAAACAAACGACAAAACAAAACAGAGTCTCGGTCATGCCTTCAGCGGTAGATATCTACTTCTGATATCAGTAAACAACTCTTCCCTCTTTATATTTTGAATTTCTCTACAAGCCTTATTTAATACCATTGATTCTTGTAAGAAGAATATTCTTCATTTATTCCTAGATCAAATGTATTTTCATGAGCCTGGAATTCATTTCCATGAAGTTCCTAGAAAAGAAATACATTGTAACTAACATTTGTATTCAGGTAGTAAATGATGTTTAAATTATTGTAGACATATATCACACACAAACAACAGCCTAACTAGCAAAGCTATTCTTTGCTACGTTTTCAAATACGCATTTGAAAGATCATGTTTTTAAAAGTATTTTAAGAAATGTCATTTTCAATATTTCCGTTTTAAATAATAATATTCAGATAAAACAGCCAAGCATAGTCCAAAATACCTGACGCAAACAAATCAGATAAAGAAATTCAGTGTGTGGAAATATCAGTGCTCTGATTTTTCTTGAAAAACAACTGAATATTATTTTTACCCCGAAATTTTCTAAGCTCAGAGCCATGTGTTGCATGCATATTATGCATACCACTTATGATTTGCCACTGCTAGCCTATGTTTCACATCAATACTTCTTCTCAGCATTAAACGTACAGCCTTCATGGTACACTAAAAATAAAATAATCGTAAATTGAAATTCCTACAGTAAGACTGAACTCAGCCATATCGAATATATCTCACATTTTCTTGCCAAGCTCTTCTTCCTAAAAGGCACATTTATTAATGTTTGTTTAGAAATTTTTATCACAAACTGCTTGCAGTGTACAAAATGTCAAGGTTAACACTGTTCAAGAACATTATACTTCACACTAAGCTTGATCTGCCAATCATATCGCATTACTAAGCTCCTCAATGTTCATCTTTCTTCCTAATAAAAAATAAATCAAAAACCACAAACTAACTGAAATGAACATCTTTGTGCTTTCTGATGGAAGCATTTTAATTTACTCATTTAAGCTTTGATGTGTATGTCATGAAGCTGAAGGGTGGCAGAAAAAGTGGATAAGCTTTCACAACAGTTGTCATTTGTTTTCCGAGCAGCAGTACCTCATCTTGTACTTGAGGGCTGTACCTTGGCAACATGAAAAGACAAGCTTATAAAAGCACATAGCCTAAATCTGAGTATGTGTACACTGTAGCAAAACTTGTGGAAATCACAGGCTGCTGCTGGGATAAACCTAGGTGAACAGTCTGCCTTTCTCTGCCAGCCATATCCATTATAAAAAAAATAAAATAAAAAACCCTGCACCGAACAACAACCACCACCATTCACACACCACACTATTAACTGTGTTGGAGCACCAAGCATCAGACAGAAAAATAAAAAAAAAAAACCGCACCAAAAAAATTAACAATAAAAATATTCATACATCTTGCAATCAAACTAAACTGAAAACCCAAAAGCAACCTGCCCACTGCTTATCAAATGCTTGGATTGACTAGAATCTCACAAAAGGAGAGGAAATGGCAGTGTCCCACTTCTGCTCAATAGTCAAGAGGCTAATATCACCCAGGAAACATCTTCAGAGTAAAAATGGTCAGTATCTTTTATCTCCATTTGCTTATCAGGACACAACGACAAACCACATCCACTGAAGCTATGTGGTAGCACCTCTTCCTCCCTCTCATAACAACTACTCCAACAGTTTCATAACCCGCACATGCTCACTCCGTAATCTTCAGCGTTTGGGAAAGTGAAGCCCGAGAACTTCCAAGCAATAATCAAGATATGCATTTCTGATGTTAGTAGATTTTAAAATGTAAAAGTCCACAAATGAAGACAAATGTCTACAGAAGTAGACAAGGAGTTCTACTTGCTCACAAACATACATGTTTCACCCAAATGAAATCCTAAGCATTTCCATTGTGTTGTTTACAGAATTATTCTGTGAGATGCTCAGACTCAAGACAAGAAAAAACTCCCATCTCCTGCCTCCAGCAAATCTCTGAGGTATTATAAAGAAGTATTTAGCAGCAGCATTTTTTCCTGCAGTCACTTTTATAAGAGAAGTATTTCTGAAGAGATAGGTGCGTATATGTATTACACCAAAATGGTCTCTAAATACGTACTGTTCTTATGCATAGGAAACATCCCTAAGGAAGAAATTTGGCTTCTGGATCCCAGCCAGATGAAATTGCCTACTTGCAGCCCTCTAAAAATCCTCTACATTTGATCAGGAAGCAATTCAGATGCATGTTTGGTTTTATCTTATTCTAACAGGCAGTCTTGATGATAACAGCAAGTCAGGAAAGCTGAACAGTAAAACATGGACTGCATAACAAGTATTGGAAAAAAAGCTACATTAAACAACAACGCAACGCCATTCAGGACAGGCTCCTTAAGAGATACTGCCCCGGTCTTCTATTAAGGCTAATGTGACACAGTTCTCCTCAGGTTGATTCTTGAATCATGGTTTGGCAATATAATTTTATAACAGGTCCATAAAAATAAATTCCTCCTTCTAAAATGTTAAAGGTTCTTATTTTAAAGTGGCAAGATTTGCAAGCTGGACAGCATTGCGCAGTATCACAGTGCTTCAGCGCTCACACAGTTTACTGAATTCAATATGTATGTTTAATTTAGTCTGAGAGTCTACAGCAAGAAATAAAGCCAATACTAAACTTTAGAGGCCTGAACTCATTAGAATTCAGTTTTTCTGTGAAAGAATTCTAATATACTTGCCTCTTCAGGTGGACATAACAATAAATCAGCTATAAAACATTTGGATTTTTGTGTTATTTGAAAATCAATATTAAAAAAAAAGTTCTTTCTCCAGGTTGCCCTTTAGAGGTTTCTGCTTCTAGCTGTCCTCCTTCCTGACCTAAGTCAAAAGTGTCTTTTCTTTATAACTTTAATTGCCTGTTCGCTCATGCCCACTCACCTACAGCCTGTAGTGACTCATTACCTATTTCTACAGATAATCCCTTTATAAAAGCCTTTCCTTTACAACAATGAAACAGGAAGAAAGGTAATGGCCAACTTACAAGCCCTTAGAACAAACTTCAGCCAGTCAGTATAACAATTTGCTACGCTTTCCCTTATGTATCTAAACTTACTTATTTCTAGTATACCTGGTACCTACTGAAAATATCTGAAAGTGAAATGTATCTTAGGACCTTTGTTTTATGGTTCTTTTCTGTGACCTTTGTCTGCAGTTAAGTTCTAATGGAATCAAAATTAACTATGAAGTTTCCAACAGGCACATGATAAATGTAACTCAAAAAACTGTTCACTTGCATGAAAGCGATAATTAAAATCCAAATCTTCAGATCAAGGACAGCATGTTTTAATATATTATATTAATAATGAATCTACATACAGCAGAAATTGCAATTTTAATTCAAGTATTTAATTCAGTTTAACAGCATGGTATTTTTGTATTTGATGCCTTTGTAAGGTAAAGATTGCTGGCAACTTTCCTGGCTATGCTTTTTTATAACCATTTCAATGAAACATACAGAATAATGCTAAAAAGAAACACAAAGGCTAGGGAACTTTTTCTAGAAAACCTGCTTGTTCCATTAAACTACTTACAAAGAAGTTAAATTTTGAATTTTTAAAGACATTGGCACAGACAACAATAACTGTCACAGACAAGACACAATACACAAGCAAATAAAACGAAAGCTCAGAAGTCACTTTTGTGTGCAGGTAAGAACTACAGGGAGAAGAAAGACATTAATTTATGCATACCTTCTTAAAGAGTCAACAAAAAGAAAACCACAATATATATCCAAAGAATGTACACACCAGAAATAGAGATCACTTTTATGGTTCTAAAACCACTCCCATAAGAAGATGAAATCTAAACCATTTATTTTTTACTCAACAATTCTTAAAAAAATATAATTGGAAAAAAAAAATCCTAGGCATCCATTTGAGTAGCTTTCCTTTTAGTCAATAGTTTACAATAGTTTAAAAAGTGAAACATTAGAGTGAAGACCAGGACAGAAACGAAGAATAATTTACTGTTTTCTCTAACACAGTGGCTTGAGATCGGCTGGTACAAGTATAACCAATCACAGAATTAATAATTTCTAGTCTGCATCTTGCTGAGACAAAAGCAGGAGTGGGGATTCACAGCATTTGGTGGATACCTCACTAAGATAATTTACCTCCCAAATCTCCACATCACTCAGAAGCCTATCCACATATCATCTATGGCATTGACACTATCAATTACTGTCCCCAACAAAAACGTTCACTTCAGAGAATCCTACCACAAAAGTCACTCTCTGGGTATACAGCAAGTTTAGGGTCATAGAACTCTCATAAACAGGAAATGAAATAGCCTATGGCCAAAAGTGACTATTAGATCATCTAAGCTAACATGTAAGCTGCTTTCACAGGATATACACAAGCCTGTGTAGAGAAGTTCATTTTTGATCTGTAATTATCAGAAGAAAGACAAGCCACTGTTACCTTTACTAGTCTTTACTAATGGTTATTCACCAATTAATCTCACAAAGTATTACAATATACCACTGTACCTAAGAAAGTAAGAGGAAGGCATCAAGGTAGTCTGCAATTGCCTGTAACTGACTGTTTTACATTGAAAATGGCAGCTTGGCGCATTAATTAAAAAAAAAAAAAAAAAAAAAGACCGCTAGAGCTGTCTTTTTTTCCTCACAGTAGCTGGTAAGACTTTGTTTTAGATTTCTGCTAAGAAAAAAGCTGATAAAGCCAGCAGATATTTATATTATCTCAAGGTTTGTTTTTCAGTCTTTGCCTGCAACTTGTGTTCACAGTTTCTTTTGGTCAGTTGTTGTTTTTTTTTTTTTCCCTTCTCTCTGCACAAGAGGAAGGGAGGAAAGTGAAAGCCTGAGATTTTTGGTGAGAGATGACCCAGGACAGATGATCCAGGTGTGATTCAAGCAGACCAATAAAAAGATGTATTCTATCCCACAGATGTCACGCTCACTATGAATTGGAGAGTTTGCAAGGAACGACCCCTTCAATCCCTTCTACTTCTCTTTCTCCTTTGTCATGGCGGCCTGTCTTGGTTCCTGAGGCCTACCCCTCGTCGCATTTTCCTTGACACATAGCCAACGGCTGCTGTTTGTGAGCTGAGTATAACTTTGTTTTATTATCATTGTTCCTATTCTTGCTGCACTTACAGTGGTACTACTATTATTTCCATTTGGTTTATTTTAATTATTAAACAGTCTTTATCTGAACTGTCAAGTTCTTTTACTATTACTCTCCAAATTATCTTCCCCATCTGAGAGAGCACCTGTGTGGTGTTTAGCTGCTTACTGGGTTAAACCATGAAACTATGTTGTTTAAAAAGACAAAAAACAACCACCCAACCAACACAAACCACAGTTTCCATATTACTACTGAACAGTACAAAGTGTACCTCAAGATTAATACAAGTCACTAGTCCACAAATATTTACATTACAAACCTTTTGCATGTACCTTAGAAGGTACTAGGTACTGAAAAAGCAAGGAAAAAAAAGAATCAAGGGTAATGTAAAATACATAACATTAAGATTAAAGTGAAGATAGACCATTTATATCCAGACTTTTCAACTTACTTTAGCATCTTTAGCGTCGTCACAAATAAAGGTTTCTCCATATGGAGAGATGATGGGTGGCTTTTCTTCTGTGAAAGTTTCTTAAAGCAAAAAAATACATAAAGAGAGACTCATACAGTGCAATACTCTATTAATATACTCTATAAATATATAAAAAAAGAGACAAGGGGTTTTTCTGCTTGTGATTTCTCTGTTCCCAGAAAAAAACTGAAGAAGAAGATTTCCCATTTCTAATTGAACTCCAGACATTTTTTTCCCCTCCGACACTACTACTATTACTATATAATTCGCATAAAACTTGCATACAGTCATTTTCTTCTTTCTCACCCTGCATCAGTTAAAAAAAAACAAACACACACCTTTTGTTTCATACTCTTAGGAGCAACAGCTCAAATGTGTCCTTTATTTTGACTTTAAAAAAGCCACATCGGTGCACATTTTTCATTTTGTCAACAAGTATTTCCTTGAAATTAACATGCATTATTTCAAACAAGACATACCTATAGAGTATGAAAGAACTTGTTTACAACTGACTGCACAAGACTTCTAAAATCTTCCAGTAAACTATTTAATACAATTACTTCCTGTTATTTCCTGGAGCTATGAGCGCTAACTAGCAAATTAGTCAGCATTAGTCAGGAATATGCTCCTTGTATCTCTCAAGAAAAACCTAGTTCTGCTTAAAAATCTGCATCTAATCTTAGAAACTCAAAATCATGTAGTCTGAAGAAATATATTAAACAAAGTTTAAAGACTGGATTTTCTAACTTACATTTTATTAGTTCATACAAAAAACTAAGTAAAATTGCAGGAGTGGTTAAATGCTCTGCTATTTCATGCATCACGTTTTCCAGACCTTCCAGATGCCTAGATTTAAGAAATTTCATTTTTTAAAATAAGCAAGACAATATTCATTTTAGACAACTTCTGGTCTGAGGTTTCTTTTTCCTCGATATTCAAGATGTAAATATCAGTGTGCTTAACTCACTCTTTTGTGAAATTTGTGTCCCAGTGCAAGAAATATTTACAAGATCCACATCTCTTCTTTTCTGAAGGGAACTTGAACAAAACAAAGCACAAAATGAAAACATTAAGTGATGTTTCCCAGAAATGGAGCAAAAAAATATTATGCAGTTAACTAAATTATTAAAATTATATACAAATATAGAAACAGTCAATTTTAAGTATTGGCAAAATTACTGATTTAATTTATAAGTCACAAAATCACAGAATCACAGAATATTAGGAGTTGGAAGGGACCTCGAAAGATCATCTAGTCCAACCTCCCTGACAGATCAGGACCACCTAGACTAGGTCACACAGGAACATGTCCAGGCAGGTTTTGAATGTCTCCAGAGGAGACTCCACAACCTCTCTGGGCAGCCCGTTCCAGTGCTCTGTAACCCTCACAGTAAAAAAGTTGTTCCTCATGTTCAGATTGAACCTCCTATGCTCCAGCTTGCACTCATTGCCCTTTGTCCTGTCATTGGCTGTCACTGAGAAGAGCCTGGCTCCTTCCTCCTGACACTTGCCCTTTACAAATTTGTAAACATTAATGAGGTCACCCCTCAGTCTCCTCCTCTCCAAGCTAAAGAGACCCAGCTCCCTCAGCTACTCCTCATAAGGGAGATGCTCCACTCCCTCCATCATCTTTATCGCTCTGCGCTGGACTCTTTCAAGTAATTCCCTGTCCTTCTTGAACTGAGGGGCCCAAAACTGAACACAATATCCCAAATGCAGTGTCACCAGGGCAGAGTAGAGGGGAAGGAGAACCTCTCTCGACCTACTCACCACACCTCTTCTCATACACCCCAGGATAACATTGGCCCTCTTGGCCGCAAGGGCACATTGCTGGCTCATGGTCATCCTGCTGTTCACCAACACCCCCAGGTCCTTTTCTGCAGGGCAGCTTTCCAGCCACTCATCCCCAAGCCTGTAGTGTTGCATGCGGCTTTTATGACCCAAGTGCAGGACTCGGTGCTTGGCCTTGTTGAAGCTCATGCAATTGACCTCAGCCCATTGATCCATCATATCCAGGTCCCTCTGAAGAGCCTTCCTACCCTCTAGCAGATCAACACTCCCACCTAACTTGGTGTTGTCTGTGAACTTACTGAGAGTGTACTCAATCCTCTTATCCAGATCATTGATTAAGGTATTAAATAGGAGTGGCTCCACCATTG
>NW_010198537.1:0-4532 GCF_000695765.1 Mesitornis unicolor | reverse complement strand
TGTCCTTCCACTTACTGTGAGTCAGGTTTGACATTTCAGGGAAATCTCCCTTTGGCTCCTTGTGCTGTTTTATGATTTACATGCTCTTCCACAGGTTATTGGTGTCTGTTAGTCAAGCTGCACTGGATTCAATGTGAGTTGATGTAGCTACATTCTGAATTACTGTCAATTACCCAAATATGAGCACTTGGGAATTTCCAGTATTTAAGAGTTCAGAAGTTTTGCTGATAGTTCTCATTTGACTTTGATATATTTGCTTGATGAATAAGAAAACTTCTCTTGGACAGTCAAATTTAGAGCAAATAAGTTGTGAGGATGCAGAAAGCAGAATATTGGTCATCAGTGCCACCTTCTTAATGATGAATGGAAACCTTAATATTTGTCAGCAGTCAATAGGCTATACACAGACATCAATTTTTCTTGGTAGCATAGCATTAATCTTCAAATGCTAGATAGAATTAAAAGTGCTGAGAAAGCAAGGTGGATCTCAAAATTAGCTGTTTTTTTTGTGTAGATGGTATGATTGCAAAAGCTTCTAGGGCTTAAACTGACATTCTGTTTGTCATAGGAGTGAATTATACAAATATAGCTCAGTCTCTGTGATTACTTCCTGTTCCAGCAAAATCAGGGCTTACTTATGGAAAGCATTTACCAAAAATACTGGTATCCTAGACAGCAGCAGAATCCAATAAAATTCTTTGTAGTGAGCTAGTTTTAAGAAATGTATTCTTTAACTCATATGATTATATGATAATAAAATTGTACTGGGGCCATTTTTGGAAAACATTTTAGGTGTTAGTTTATGTCAAATTTGTGCTGTCACTGTAAAATATAATATTGCAAGATATATTAAAATGTTTCAGCATACAGCATGAAATAGCTAAATTGGTGGAAAATCTCCTTTATTTTTTTCTTTATTTGTTTAACTTCTCTGTAATATAGTCAAAATAAGGTCTTTAGACCTTAGTATCAATTAGAAAAATGGACATTAGCATAACATGTATTCACATCATGCCCAGGCAGGGGTATGGACTAGATGATCTTTTGAGGTCCCTTCCAATCCCTAACGTTCTGTGATTCTGTGATTCTGTGATTATGTATACATAAATAGAGTCTCTGATATATGATGAAACTGGTACGTCATTATTTTAATTTTCTTCAGTGTCAGCAATTCTGGGCTCAACCAGTAAACAACACAGAAAGAGAGGGGCTGATCTTGATTTTTCTATCTGAATGCCTGCAGAAGGGAGGTTGACGTAAGCACTCCAGGTTCTGGGCACTGATGACAGCCACAGTTTGAGTTAGAGCCACCAGTTACTCTGTTCCTGTGCCTGTATTTATCTCTAGGGTTGAACAAAACAGCCTTCACAGAATCACATAATTTTCACAAAAATGTCATAATTTTTCAGTTTCAGACTCTTGTGTGGGTCACCTTTCAAGTGCTTTGAGCTTCTGCCTAAAGAAAATCTGGCTGTCACGTGACAACCTAGGATTGGCTCTGTAAAAACAATGCGTCACCGAATGCCAAGGTACTTCCTGAGAACATATACAGTGCTATTATCAGTTCTCCAGGAAAAATGTTGGGAATAAAAAAATGTAACTTGCAAGTTAAAAAAATATCCATGCTACCTGCCCCCCTCCCCCAAAATAACCGATGTGAGAAACCTGACAGTATAGAGTAAGAGCAGACAATGCCTTGGTGGATTGGAGTCATTTCATAATTAGAGTGAAAGAGATGCACACTCAGTTGTGCTGTAAACAGGCTCAAAGTGCTTCTTGTCCAGAGATTTGAGGGAACATAAATATACAGAAGAATGGAACCAGCCCTTTTCAAGTGTCTGTGGTGTCTCTGACTTCCAAACATCCAGTGTGCTCCACTGCACAGCCTACACCATTTCTAGTTCCTACAGGACATGATTTTCTGCTCATAATCACCTGAACAATGATAAGGATGTCTATTAATTTATTAAAGATCTTATGTTGGTTTTAACAGTTCCTGGATCAATAGGAACTGAATTAATGTTGTTTCTCAACTCATAGGAAAAGAAAATGTTAATCTTGAGTTTAAGATTGTAATTAACCATTGGCAATGATGTGTACATGCTTTACAATCCTCTTAGCAGTCCTAAGTCCATGAATGATCCATAACAGTGCACTAAATTACATTTACACGATGCCTTTGAATAGGTCACAGTGCAGCAAGAAAATGATAAATAAAGATGAGATGCCTGTTACTTAGAATTTAGGTCTCATGTGATCTAAAGTACAGATAACTAATTTTTTTGTTAAGAAGGAGCGTGTATTTTGGTCTAAAAGCAGATAGTTTTGCTTAAAATGAAAACATTGCTAAACATTGTTGATGAAAGATAAAGAGCTTTGGAAAATCTCTTTGGAATAATGGAGGTCAAGTCAAATTTCAGTGCAAACAACAGGAGTAGAAAACAATAGATATTAATTGACTTCATTTGGGAACCTATTACGTATTTATGGTATTGATTCAAAGTTTATTGCTTATCTCCTACTTCAATATGCTTATTAGCAGGTGACTAAACCAAATAAATCACCATTAAAACCTTCAACATCATTAATATCAAACAGAAAAAGGAAATGTCTGAGAAAGTGTCATGAGTTCGGGAAGTGCATATGTGCAGAATCTGTAATAACGTTGAACGATAAAGCTGTATCTGAAGCACACATGTGCCAGTCAGAATACCCTTGGCATGAATTAACACTGAAAAGCCTCAATAATGCAGTTAGAACTGAATACAGAAACCTGAGGGCAGGCTGTTGTACAGGGAGTCGCCAGTGTCCTGGGTTATTTGTTAGAAGAGGTATGATGGTAATGACGGGGGTTTCCTTCTCTTTGTTGGGAGGAGGAAGACTCTCATGTTGAAAACATCTTGTTGGCCTTGTGTCTACCTCAGTTTATTTTCACAAGTTTTCTAAGCAGTCTTCATACATACTCCTTTTCTCCCCCATTGGTGCCCAGTTATTCAGTTTCCCTGTTTTCTTTATTGCAACGAAAACTGTCTTTATTGCAACTAATGCGAGGCCTGCATGCCTTAGCAATCCCTGATCGACTGCTGTGATCCATGCCTAAAGGTGGGGACCTCTGGGTCTATACTGTCTCTGCAGTCTGCCACGTCACATTTTACTGTACAATCATGTTCAGCCCAGACAAAATAACTACATGCTGCCACCATAAGCTGAAGAAAAACTGTGTCAAACTGAGTCCACACTTATCTACTTGCGAGATAGCTGCCATCTAGGCACGCGGTAATAGCTTAGGTGAGATATAGGCCAGAGAAGTCTTGAAACCCTGCAGCATCAGATCAATAGAAAAATAGAGTTACTAGTAACACCAAAACATCATTTTTACTGAGCTGCAGGCACAGGACACAGAAGATGTGGGAGGGTGATAATGTGAGACTGAGGGGATGCGAGATTCATTAATACTGCTACTGTTGAATAACATGTTTTTTTCTGTGCACTCAGAATAGATATAAAGGATGTCTCAAATAATTCTCAAAATTGGCTTTGCAATTTCTCTGCTTTTAATCTTTCAGGGGGCTTGTCTTGATTGTTCTTTTTACCACCCCTGGCAATGCTTATTTCACAAAAGATACAAAACATAAAGGTAGGCCATGCAAGACTGAAATACCACTGGCTGCTGCCTCCATTGCCCTCTTGGATGTCACCCTGGAGGGCTCACACAGTTAACGTTAAGGTTAGAAGCTGTGTCAGACACTTTTTCCTGCCTGACCATGCTCTCTCAAGGCCTCAGCAGCAGGCACAGTATCATGGGCTGCTCGGCAGCATGAAGATCACTGAGGAGAAAGATCTGCTGTACCTAGCAGTGCTCTGTCCCTTTGCCAGCCTGGAGCAGCCATGGGAGAAGGGAGAAGTCCCCAGGAGGTTTTCCTGCAGCCAGGCTGCACCACTTCTCAAGGAGGACTGGCACAGGACTTGTCAACTTTGTGTTTCCTGTTAAAACAGTGTGCGTCTCCCTTTTGTTGTATGGCAGAAGTACACAGCAACTACAAGTGTTGGTAGCATGGGCTGCAGGTTGTGGTGATGTTGCTTTGTGCAAGAATATGCATAAAAATGTCCAATAGAACCAAATTCGGGTTTAACACACTCTCCATTTGCAAGATAGATCATTGGTGGGGTAAGGTAGCAACATTGGTCTGGGTCAAGCTGTGATTCATTCAGTACTTCAGAAAGAGAGTATTTTTGTGGGGTGGCCAGAGGATATTTTGCTATTTTGTAAAACTGCAGAAATCTTCATCAGCTTTGGCCCTTTGAAATATTACTAATGTCAGCAAAAGTTATCATGTCAAGTCATCACAGAAATACATATTTCCTAACATTTGGGAACTGAAAGAACAGGCTGCTTCTTTGATTGCTGATGACAGAAAGAGGGCAGGCTTGAGCCTACGTATGTAGCTGTTGACTGAAGGATGGCTTTTGAAGCAGTACCCTATGGCCCTGGATGGCCAGAATGGAGGTCCAGGAAGTTAGACAGCTCTTTA
>NW_010198536.1:0-569 GCF_000695765.1 Mesitornis unicolor | reverse complement strand
ACCCCTCACAGGCCAATAGACTCGGTTATCGCTCTCCTCCTCCTGGCCGGAGGCAGGGCCCCTCTAGCGTTGAACATAAATGCATCCACCATCAAGGAATGGGTTATTTTGACTTCCGTTGTCGAGAAATGGGTTTGTGTTGCTTATGTTGATTACATTTTCATTTCTTCTACTCACTTATGGATCTGAGGCCCATCTACTAGAATTGGGATACTGGTCACTGTAGACAGGATCAGCCATCCTCCTGGGAACCCTTTCTCATCTACTTGTTTTACCTTGTAGCTGGCGTAATCGTGCCTGTAGAGCAGTGGTAGGTTTTCCATCCAATCTGCTCATGTCGTCTCCACAGTCATGCAGGAAGAACCACAGGGCACCTTGTGACATGCTCCATTTCTCTTGAGCTGGTCTTGGAGGAGGTGGTCTTCTCCTAACAGCTGAAACACGAGTCCACTCAGGGGAAGAATTGGATCTGCTTTCCCTCTTAGACAGTTTGCCACACAGCTTTTCCGCTAAGTTCTTGGTCTTACTGACCGTCTCTTTGGTTTCCTTAGCGATCTCCTTAGCTATCT
>NW_010198535.1:48832-50868 GCF_000695765.1 Mesitornis unicolor | reverse complement strand
TTCAATCCCCTCATCAAGATCTCTACATTCAGTCAAGATACAAATCATCAGTGGGTCAGACCTGTTTAACCCAGTATCTTCACTCCAAGAGTAACCCATACTAAGCACTTCAACAGAAAGTGTAAAACCCACACCAGTAGTACATTGCAAATATGTCCCTCTTGACAGCTTCATTCCTGTGTCTGGTTTAGAGAGTGGATGTAACCAAATCATAAATAAAACACAGCATTTATGATGCCTACGACAAATAGCACTGCAATGAGCAATCCATGAATATTCTGACCACGCGACTCGCACATTTCTCACGAGCACCCAGGATGGTTTGTGCTATGGAGGCTTTCCTCGAATGTCTTTTTTCAAAGACACAGCCTCTAGGTCCTTTTGTGGATGGTTCACGGACCTGCATGACATCCTCACGTGTAACCATCACCTGTTCACAGCAATAAAAACACGTGTGGAGTATTAAAGAACAGATACTCCATGTCACCACAGGAGTTTTCTGAAAATGTTCCACTCTTCAACTCCCAGATTCAAACCCACAGACAACAGCAAGATCCTTAGTTCAGAACCCCAAACTCATCAACCTGCTCTGTGTGGACCGAGACAGCAAGAGGGTGGTGGCCATGAGGACCACTTCCCTTGCTGCCCTGCATGGGACACCCTAGCGATCCCCTCAGGCAGATTGAGTGAGTCTAAAAAAGGGACGAAGGAATTCTCAGGACTCTTGGCAACAAAACTCCCAAACCTGCACTGAGAATGCCCCTTCACACATCCAAAAAAGCTCCCAGCTGAGAAGAGCCTGGGCGGCCCCATCAGGCTCTGCCGCTGCCCCATGCGCCTCCCAGGCCCTGCTGCTTTGCAGAACCTGTCAAAACTTGAGGACACCGAATTCCAGTAACCAAAGATGGGGATGGAAGAGGAGAGGAAATTCATGGCAGGACTGAGCCAGAGTAAGTATCAAAGTCCTTCCTCCAGCAAGGACCATAACACTGCAAATCTGTGGGATGTACATGAAAACAGCGCGTGTGCATTTTCCCTGGACTTGACTTTACAGGGTAAAGCAATTACAAAAACAATTAATAAGAAAACTAAACTATGGATAAAATTTGGATGAGTTGTGTAACACATAGCAATAAAAATCAGGTGTTGTTCTGAATTAGCAAGAAGTTATAAGAACAGCTGTTATAAAATGTGTCAACCTGGAACATTCAGTGCTAAGAATGCTGCTACCTAGATGTGGACCAGGAAACCTCAAAGATCCAGTCCCCTTCCCAACTGTATTCACAGGTTTTGCTCTATTTGAGGCTCAGCATTCTCCTCTGATAGCGCTAAAGGAAAAGAAACGGGAAGCAAATCAGGCTGAACAAACAGAAAACGACAGGGAAACACTTGGAGAAGCAGAAAACTCACCAGTGGGTTGAGCACCTGAGTCACTGTCCTGATTCATCCTCCCAAAGGCAGCACCAAATCAGGATGCTGAGCTTCGTGGTCTGCAGCTCAGAGTTGGTAGCACAAGCTCTCGCTTCTGAAAAGAAATAATATAACATTACTATCGAATGGTAGGAACTTCACCCCGTGAGAGGAAGGCGATATCTTGTGTGTGGTCTGCTGCCTGTGTATCTGAGCAAGACCACGGAAACACTGTGTGTGTATAACTTAGTACAGAAGCTGTAGTACGCTGCCTGAAGATCAGAGAAGCAAATGGTGAACTGGTGAATTAAGTCAACCAAGAAACACTGGAACGTGGCATCGGAAACCTCACGCAGGTTAAAACAACACATGGTTAAAACAACATCTGGATTCCTGGAATAGGTCAAGATCAGCTGTCAGATTTCAATTGCACAAACAGGAGTCCCCAAGACTGTTTACTTGATCAACCAACCGAAACCCAGACCTACTCAACTCCCCAACTGGACAAGTGTGTTTTAGCTAAACAGCTCCTCCTCTTTGTTTGCTTGCCCTTCCACTCCTCACATCTCGACTGTGGCAGAGTTGGGAACATGTCTCCCAAATCCCAGCCCAGTGCCTCAACCACC
>NW_010198535.1:0-48801 GCF_000695765.1 Mesitornis unicolor | reverse complement strand
CTGAATCACACTGCAGAATTGTTTATCAGGAAGGAAATTCCCCCTCGAGAGCACTCGCTCTGAGTGTGCTGGGGGAACGCAAATGCTTAGAAAAACACAAACGGGCGAGCAGTAACAACAAGTGATTCAAGTCCCCATACAACAGGCACATGGGCACACTGGGGTTTGTTGGTAGCAGGGGTGTAAGGCACCATCGAGCGGGACATTGCACAGAACCAGCAGTGCATCTGGATGTGCTCAGATTAACGGGCTCCTGCTCTTCTAAAGCTGACATGAAACTCTGAGAACATCGACCCCACCTTTAGCATTAGGTGTGTGTCACTCAGAGGGGGATTCAAGAGGTTTATATTCTGGGAAGGTCACCTTTGGTAACATCTCACATCAAGCTGCTAAGTGCAAGCAGCTGTAGTACGTGATCTAGAGGGTCAGAATTAACCTCAACGTGTTGTACTAGCAAAGGACCTTTGCTTGCTTTAAAGTCTTTAGCAGGGGAAAAAAGAAAGGGGGAAAAAAGGGCTGGGCTAGAGGTAAGATACTGCTTGATCTACCCTGAAGAGGGGAGATTTAGACTGGATATTAGGCAGAAATTCTCCCCTGTGAGGTGGTGAGGCCCTGGCCCAGGGTGCCCAGAGAAGCTGTGGGTGCCCCCTCCCTGGCAGTGCCCAAGGCCAGGTTGGACGGGGTTTGAGCAGCCTGGGCTGGTGGAGGTGTCCCTGCCCATGGGGGTTGGACTCAGGGGGCTTTAAGGTCCCTTCCAACCCAAACCACGCTGTGATTCTATGATTCTATACCAAAAGTGGAACAAATACGTTTTAGCCCAAATGCAGTTTACCCCATTAATGCCTAGAAAACAAGAAGGGTGGTAATGCAGCTGTGATCTGTCAGAGGACAGGAACCAACCCCTCATTGCAGCGTCCTGGGGTCATGCTCATAGGTCTGGAGCGGCTTTTACACAGCACACCAGGCAGGGCGAGCTGCCCCCAGCCCCGACCCAAGGGACACGAGCTCCACCTCGGCCATGGGACAGCCAAGGGCCAGGTCTGTCCCACAGAGAGAGGCAGGGCCCCATGGGCTCTGCAGGCCACAGCAGCCCCGGGGGAAGGCAATCTTCACCCCAGAGGAGCCTGGTCTGAGGGCAGCCATCCCACCACGCACTCACATGAAAACCTGCAAGCTCCTGCTCCCCATGACCATCTCCTCTGTACATTAAACTTCACTGATCCCCCACCGTGCCAGAGGCACCTCTCAAACCAAATACAGGGAGTATCAGTGCTGCTCTGGAGACTCTAAGCCCCTCCAAGGGCATTAAGTGCAGGATCCATCTATCACATGCAGACACCTGCATCTGACCATCTGGGCTCTCCCTCTGCTCAGTGGAGATACAGAGGTGTCCCTAGGGAGCTCACTCAAACAGGGCTGACCTGGAGAAGAAGACACCTATGGAGTAACCTGTTTCTCTATCTAGAGAGTCTCAGTGGCAACCTCAGATGAAGGCATCTACGTCCAACCAGCTGAATCTCACCCTTTAGCATTACTCTACCCCAGAGCTGAACACACGGGCTGTGCCGTCCCACAGCACACCAAGAAACACATCAGAAAGGCTCAGGCAAAGCACCGGAATCAAACCAAATCAAACGCCACTGCTTTGAAGTTTGGTATTTTGAATATCATCTACTCATTCTTTCTGTGCTACTTTAACTGCCTACAGTTCTTGTCTTTATCCCAACACATCTACGTGGATACAAGAGTCGGATGGAGCCAGACTCTTCTCAGTGGTGCCCGGTCTCACCTGCTCTGTGACTCTGTATTACACTCAAAGACTGCATATTCAAATACTCCTTACATTTGGGACGTACACAGTTGGAGACAGCCAAACCTTATTACCCAGGGTAATGCCCGAGGTTTCCAGAGAAGCCACCACGCTCTCCCGGTCTGTTCCCTGTCCTTCACCCCACCAGGAGTCACTGCTGGCTGCACAGTTCCCATCTCACTTCTGATCTGCACCACTTCGTAGCTTTTCACATCACCGGCATCAGACACATCCAACAATTTACTGAAGTGAAAGTTTCTTGCCAAAAGAAAGGCACTATTTCCATTCTTTTAAAGAGTAAAAAAGTCACAATTTCTCCTCACGGCTTCTTTCAACCTTGAGATTCTCTAAAATCCCTCAGGCCTTGCTTTTTAACATCCTATGTGAGTAATTTAGGAATTCATATTAAGTGCAATTCAATCGTCCTTCACTAAAAAGGCAGTTCTCTTACTCCTTGCCCGCAGGATCGAGCTTGTGCTGCTTTCCTATTAGCTCAGCCCCACTTAGGTCTAAATAGAGCGGATCCAGAGGGAGAACGGAGCTCCACATCTGCAGCCCTGCAGGAGGCTGTGATCAGTTTACCCTGGTGAATAATGGCACACCCAGAAGGTAAATGCTGTTATGGATGTCTTCTGCTTGGCTCAAGGCATTCCCCATACAACTCAGCGTTGAACAGCTCACGAAAAAGGGCTTCTGCAAAGAGCTGCCAAACTGCTCCTCCAAGGACTTTTCTCCAGAGCAGCCGTGGGCACTGCTGAGCTCCTGGTTCAGGGACCAGTGCCAATCAGGAGAGTTTTGCTCTGTATTTATGCAAAATGAGCTAAAGGATTGCACCCAGTCATCCCGAATAACGCCTGTGGTCTGAAGCAGGAAGGATGGGTGTCCAGTCAATGCCTGGCACCTCCTGTTCATAACCAGGGCGCAGCGACACCCAGGTGGGTGAGGAGGCTTTTTCACCTGACCGCGTAACCAGAGTTCATGCTCCGGCTTCCTCAGGAACAGTGGAGACCACGGCCGCCACCAGACAGGGAACTGGAAACCACTGGTTTCCCTCTGAGCAATCTCAGTTCATGCTGGGCCATGGCAGAGCTGGAGCGAACAGGAGGCTCCTGAACCCTCAGTTTTGGAGCCAGAAAAGCAGCAAATCTCCCTGTGCCGTTATGCCAAGCCTGGCCATAGCTGGTGCCTTCCTTAAAGCCCAGCAGCTGGGTGAAGAGACTGCATTAAAAAACCTCACGTCTCCTCAGACAACGCCGCTAAAACAAAAACGCAGGTTTCTATTCCGCTCGCCTATCGAGAAAGATTTGAAAAATGTGAAGTGAGAGTAACTTAAAGCTTCAGAAACAAGAAGACAAATACTAGGAAGCAGCGTTTATTTGCAGTCTTCTCCCTACTGTGATTTTTAAGCCTACCTCACATTTTTGCAACCTGACTTTTCTTGCTTTATTGCTGCAGAACACCCAGGCACACGCAGCAGAAGATACCCAGCATTATGGATCCCTCTGCGGATAAAAATGAGTTAGGAGCCTGGGTGAAGGAGCTGCAGTCCTAGAAGTCCTAGCAACAGCATTAACTGAAGACCATGGGGGTCTTTTCATTCACTTCCATAGACTTTGGATCCTGTTCTTAAAGTGAATTCAGCAGCCCTGGGGTCAGATTTGGCTTTTAGGCTCCCATCACCCAACACTTCACTCTCGTAACACACCAGCTAAGATCCACCACCCAAAATCTCTGCTTCGCTCTTGAATTACAGCAGTATGGCACCTATTACCATCAAGCAACCTCAGTAGCCTTGGCTATTTCAAAGAGGGACAAAGTCACAAAGAGGCCTGTGGTCTTTTTGTACCACAGGCTGAAACACAAATAGCAATTCTACCTATTTTTACAGGCTTTTCTTTATCACATAAACCTTTAACCACTCAGAAACAGAAACTTCACTTCTCTGCGATAAGGATACAGACAAAAAGCACTGACAACAGCAGAAAACCTGACACACTGCGCCTGTGCAATGAGGGCCGGGCAAGCTCAGCTCCCCACCACCACCCCAAAGTGGGGAGGGAGCCCCCAGACCCCCTGGGCTGGCTGACAGCACCAGCACAAACACTGGGACAGCAGGAGCCATCGCTCCAGTGCGTTACTGGGAACTGGACAAGACCCTGCAGCTAAAAGTCACCTTCTGGACATTGAAACCAGAAAGCAGCTGACAAAGCATCCACAGATGTCCATCAAGGGCTGCTGGATTATCCAGGCTATCCCCCTCAGCATGGTGAAACCCGCCGGCTTGACAACAAAGTGTTTTTAATGGCAGTTCCTGTCCAAGTTCCTAACATCAATAAGCAAATTGTTGTGACATGGGGGACATAAATAAAACCTGAACTCGTGGAGAAAGCCCTGCACACCAGAGAACGTGTCTTCCTGCACGCATGCCAAGCGTCCAGCACATCATCAGCATCAACAGGATACCAAGAGTAAAGCTATCATGGGATGCAGGTACCAACCATGCGGGGCATGGAAACAGAGATGTTCAGACCCAGCCTTTCATAGCCAGGAGCTGACGGTGCAAATAGCAGCCCAGCAGCTCGTTTCTGTATGTTTTACTCCTGACCCTCCATTATAACAGCAGCAACTTCAAACGCCTGGGTCACCGCCTCCCTCCCAGCCAGGATAAACAATTTACCAGCAGCATCCGACCGCAGCCAACGCAGGGACAACGCTGCTCCATTCGTTTCACAAGGAGGCCAATGCCAGAGGGTGGGCAGGGACAACCTGACAGAACTTCTTGCACTGACACAACTCTTCTGTTATAAAGGTGAGGAAAAATAACGCAGAAAAATATTCACAGCTTGGGCTTCGGTTTCCAAAAGCCCAGGGAGATCTTTAAATGTGATGCTTCAGTGATTGCTGTCCTGAAGCTCTCTTGTGTACCACAGAGCCATTAAGGTTGGAAGAGACCTCAAAGATCATCGAGTCCAACCATCCTAACAGGGACACCGTGCCCCCAGTGTGTGAGTCAGAGAAGTCCAGGCACACAGCCCCACGCAGGACATGTGGGAAGAATTAACACTTGCCCCTTTTTCTAGCAGATCTGAAGAGTCGTGGATAGCTAGGACAAAATAAACACAGGATTCCTAAGAATCCCTGTAACCTTGGAGTTACTTGGGAGTCAGTTTGCTGTCCGCCTTCCTGGAAGCCCATTGCAACAGAGCATCTGGGAAGAGGCTCCCTGCGCTGGGAGCAAGGGCGATCTGACAGCAGCCTCCCGTGTCCCCACGCTGCTGGCTCTCAGCATCAGCCTCAAGGCTCCCAGAACAGCATCTCATCACCTGCAAAGCTCCCCTCCCACCAAGAGGCTCCTGCAGGCCGACAGCACACACAAATACAAACGTCTGCCTATGCAGCCAAGCGTGGGACTACGGCTGCCGATCGCTGCCTTTTCTTATTCCCCCAACCTTCTCGTAGTACGTGTGAAGTCCTCCTGTTCTGCCAGCAGTGCAAACAGGTACCACGCTCTCCCTGCTCCCCTCGCTCTCGTTACACACCAAGCACCTTCAATCTCTTGGGATGCTCACCCTGCAAACAACCAGCACCACCAAAGTGAAGCTCAGGGCAAGGCTGAAGGTGTCTCTCGGTGTCTTGGGGGTCCCTCACCCCGCTCCAGCCCCACCGAGGGATGCTGCTGCAGACACGAGGTGCTGTGGTTCACCTGCACACCCCTGAACGAGCAGGGTTTGTCTGCTGGTCTCTGGCACCCTCTGCTGACAAAGCACCACCCGCCTGGCCCAGCAAGCCCCAGGGCAGGCACTGAAGTTTCAGGCTGGAAGGTCCATACCCTGCTAATGTAACCCACGCCTCCTTGTCTAGATTAACATTTCACAACCTAAAATGTCTTCTCTCTTATTTATTTGACCAAATACTTCTGTACAATTGTACTTATCACAGACATCCCTCCTTACGCTTGGTTTCCTCCTGTACCTGAGCGCTCCACGTAAAGGAAAGCTCCCTGCTCCCCTGGTGTTACCTACAACCCCTTGTAGTCATCATCCCACCTTGCATGCAGCATCCGTCCCCTCCCTTCCTCCTGAAATAAGAAGGTGACCTGACCGAAAAGGTGACCAGGGAGGTGACCTAAGCTCCAACACCCATTTGGAGGGCAATACCCCAAAGCACAACACTCTGGCTCAGGTGTCAGCCAGGGAAACCCGAGGCTGTCAACCCTGGAAGGGAACTGTCCAGAACCATCCAGTCCCACAAGTTTGATGCACGATTTCCTCAAAGAAAAGGGGTTTGCTTAACTGGATCACTAACACGACACATCCTGACCCTGCTGTGCTGGGCTTGGAGATGCATGGGGAACAACGACCACAACAAACAGGGAATATTCTGTGTAAGGGCACCAGTGAAACAAAACCCTAATCTGAGCTGTTTTACATTCAGAGACTGATTTTAACCCTTGTTACTGTCCCCATTTTTCTGCTTCTTGTTTTCTCTTTATTGATGTGAAGAACAAGCCCTGTTTGACAGTTGGCACATACACAGTGAACCCAAACACTCACACCAGTACTTTCTAAATGCTATCTCAAACTCGTGGGCTGTACTCAACCTACCAAGGGATCTCCACTTCAGTAGAAGGAATCCCAAAGGATCATCCCACCTCCACACCAGCACCTCTAAAAAAAAGCTAAGGAAGTTTTGGGAATACCCAAGGCAGAATTTTCAACCAGAATCAACGCGTAAAAAAAAGTTTTCAGCAAATAGAAAAACAGGTCAGGGTGAATGCACTTGACGAATCTAATTCCAATTTGTCTCCCACCACTGAAAACCACCATAATATTTAAAGAAATTAAAAACTTTAAAAAGCCAGGGGACTAAATAAGCAAGATGACTGTAACAGTAACATGTAAATCCTTCTTATGGGACACGGTGCAGCTATTTTAAATGCTGATAATTCAGTAACTCTTGCTCTCTCTCTCAAATTTAAAAAAAGAAACCTTATTTGCTTTCTTTTTTCCCAGCCCTAGAACAGCTTTGTGTTGACACTGTCAGCAGCACACTCTGAAGACTCAATGTGTGACTTCGCTGCTTCCCAAAACAGAGCCCGGGCTGTTTCATTTTGACTTCTTCAGGCACGGTGTCTGCTCCCCAGCATTTTGATCTCAAGTTCAGGCACCACTGCTAAGCCATGGGCCCAGCATTACTCACATCTGCCCAGTGCTCTATGACAGAGAGCATTTGATCTTTATGATCTTACACAGACCTATTCAACGCCATCCTGGGGCGGATGAGAAGGGGTGGTTGTAGGGCAGAGAGGTTCTCCTGCCCCTCTGCTCTGCCCTGCTCACACCACAGCTGCAATCTTGTGTCCAGTGCTGGGCCCTCAGCTCAAGAAGGACAGGAACTGCTTGAAAGAGTCCAGCAGGGCCACAAAGATGCTGGAGGGTGTGGAGCATCTCCTGCTGAGGAGCGGCTGAGGGAGCTGGGGCTCTTGAGCTTGGAGCAGAGGAGCCTGAGGGGTGCCCTCATTCCTGGGGATCCATTGGGAAAGGGCAGTGTCAGGAGGAAGGAGTCAGGCTCTGCTCTGGGATGGCCAATGCCAGGACAAGGGGCAATGGTCCCAAGCTGGAGCACAGGAGGTTCAAGCTGAAGATGAGGCCAAACTTTGTCAGGGTGAGGGTTATGGAGCATGGCCCAGGCTGCCCAGAGAGGTTGTGGAGTCTCCTTGTGTGGAGACACCCAAAGCCCTGGCCGTGTTCCTGTGTGACTGCTCTGGTGATCCTGCTCTGGCAGGGGTTGCACTGGGGGAGCTCCAGAGGGCCCTTCCAACCCCTGACATGCTGGGATTCTGTGATTTTCCTCTTTTAATGCATTACCCACCCTGCAGAGGCTGACACTTCCACAAGGCTGTGCCAAGCGTAGCTGTGGCTGCTGCCCTCCCCCGCCGTTTTGGGGCTGTGCCAAGCGTAGCTGTGGCTGCTGCCCTCACCAGCTGTTTGGCGGCCAGCACAGCTGGCTGCACCCACACACCCCACACCCCCATTCCCCATTCCGCCACATCCACGTGCACGGTGGGTGAAGGTATTTGTGCAAAACTGCTGGGCTCTGCACTGGGGACACTGAGCTCCAGAGCCACATCCCTCCTGCAGCACCAACAAACAGAGGGGACGGGCATCTCCGAAATCCCTGCGGCTGCTTGGGCAGCAGATGTGAGTCAGAGCACCGGCACACACGGATCATCCATACGTGCAGGAACACGAGTTGAACTCCTAAATCGTGCCAAACGCTTCCCTTCGGGGGCTGCTCCCGAGGGGTCACCAAGGGAGCCTCCTCAGGCGCTGCGAGGTTGTGGCAGGGCAGTTATGCTGGTGAAAGTGCAGGGCAAACAACCCCTCTCTGACCGACAGATGCTCAAGCAAATTCCCAGGTAAAACGGACACAATTTTAAGAATCACAGCATTGACAGGAGGAGGGAAGGAGGAAAGGAGAGAGAAAAGTGTGTCTTTGATAATGATTGGGGTTTTTTTTTTAGTAATAGAAATTGTTGAAGTTTTCCTTCTCCCCAGGGCTTTGCTTGAATAGCTCTAGATGCAACGCTAAACAAAAAGCTGCTACAGGATGGATGAGTAATTTCAGCAATCCAGTCCAGTTTCTTCCTCCTAATCTGCTTCCCTTGCTAATCTCCCTTTCCATTCACGCACAGGAGCTGAAACTCTGCCGTGTGGATTTCTCCTTGATTACTTTCACTCCAGACCACGTCTGAACGCTACTGGAATCAAAGCAGAATAATCCAAGGATTTCCTCTCCAATCAACGCTTCCCCTGTCGTTAACAAATCCCTCAGATCCCAACTGTCTGCAGCTCCTCATCTTCCGCCCTTGACCGCCGTTACCAAGAGGCCACTCACGCCCGCAGCCAAGTTTGCGGCTCTGCAGCTCGCACGGGTTTCGGGCAACGCTCGAGTTTATGGGAAGCTCCTTTTCCACCTCCCAAGGGCACTGCTGTACCTTGGCAACAGCTTCAGAAATCGGCAGTCCCACAAGCTATTGGCATTTTAATTTCCAGGCTATCTTATCAGGCTTGACCTAGATTTTTTTCTCTCCTGAGATCTGATACACCTCGTCAACAAACAAGAAGCTGCCTGTTTTAGGAGGGTTTGCCTCCTATTTCTGCTTGTTTTTTACCCATATGGTTACCTGTATGTCCTCCTGCCTCCTGCAGGGAATCTGCTCTTCCCAAAATGCTGTAGAGCAGGTGAGGAGAGAGGAACGCTGGATGGTGTGGAGGACGGAGGGGAAATCAGAGCAAAAGTGCCAGCATCTGGTAACACCTGAAAAGCTGGAGGAGAAGATCCTGACCACTTCATGAAACATAAACTAAGGGATGACCGGCTTGAGCCTTGAGCAGTCGGTCTCTTTATAACACAAGACCAAATCCTACAATGCACTGGAGCTCTTGTTTGGCTGCTCTGAGGACACCTCCATCCTGGACAACCTCGCCTGCTGGGACTGACACCCCCACTTCAACCCTTCAGGGTGAGGGGTCTCGCTGCTGCTTTTCTGAGCAAGCTTCACTTCACTTCACTGTCATCACCAGATGACATCAAGGTCAGTTAAGGCTGCTCTTCAAAGTCAATTAAGTCTTTGTCGAGTTTTTAGAGCACAAAACCAATAACTCCACCACATTCTCCTCACGCACAAGAAACAACATCCTCCTGGAGCACAGGGACAACGTCACATCCCACAAAGTCAGAACAAACTTGAGCCACATTATCACCACACACTGTGCACTGAATTTTGATCTCTTCCCAAGCCGTATCAGTGTTATCTACACCATAATAAATTGCCTTCAGAACTCCTCTGGGGAGAGCTCTTCCTCACCCTTCATCTCCTGAAGAAGCTTAGAGAAGGTTTTCCTCATAAGCAGGCTCTGAATGCAGTGATTAGGCCATCAGTGGGATTAACAAGGTCATCTTTGGTGGCATAAACAGCTCTCACATGGGACACTGGTTTGTGACCAAGTTTGTGATGATGTTGTCCAAAACCAGGAGACTTTTGAGGTTGTTGTTCTGTTCTCCTTGAAGGTCGGCAGCAAGAAACTGCTCCTGAAACTCCTGGGTAGTGAGCCAGGTTTTTCCACACATCTTCAACAACCTTCTCATTGCCCTTCAGTGGTTCTTGTGATAACAGCAAGGGCTTTACCCTCCAGCCTTCTCCTGCTTCACCACCCAGCAAACGGGTTAGACCCTCTCAGGGGAATGGAGCAGCCAAGTCCAAAGTCTCACATTAATTTTCAGATGTGTTTTGAGCAGCACCATGCACAGTGGCTGCACGGATCAGGAGATTTCAACAGTTACAGAAGTCTCTACCATTAGCTCCAGAAGAAGTGGAGAAAAACGCTGTATTAGCCAGCTTTTGGACTGTTATGCACTCATAAACAATATTATTAACCTGAAAGGCATGTGTTTTGCTCAGTATGATTTATTAGTTGCAGTTATAGGTGCAATAATCACGCTCTAATTTTTCAGAAAGTACTACGGTTTATGCATAGCTTTAACCACCTTTTGAAAGACCTTTAAGTCATGATGAATCGAGCCATAAAATAACACAAATGTTAGAACCGACACAGTATTCTGCTTTAGGCATGGGCAAGACCATCTGATTTGCGTCTGCCAAATGCTTTGGCATCTGAACAACTGGCAGCACATCCAAAGTGCAACAGCAACCGCTGGAAAGATGGGGCTCCTTCCCCTTTTCGTTTCAACATGAAATGCCATGTCTGCTCTGGGATGTTAGGCTCCAATTCACTTGCTCACAGGGCAGCAAGTTGTCTACATCAAGATAGCGTGCATCTGTACGCTGTGAAGTACCTCTCCTATTAAGCATTACGTACGCACAAGTCCACACTTGATCAAAGTGTGAGAGATCTCACCCTGTACTGCAAAGTTCTCTGCTCTGAGACTTTGCAGATGCCGACCAGAAACTGCAGGGGCTGAAAAGTGAACTGCAAGGAAGGGAACCAGGACTTCTCCTTCGGTGTCACCGAGCCGGCACCACTGCCATGCTGCTGCTGGGCATTGTGGAGGTGATGCTGTGGGATTCCTGCCTATGGTGGTGTCCTGGTTTGAGCTCAACAGAACTCATTTTCTATTGAGTGATTTCACTTTCCAGCTCAGTCTCTTCTCAGTGCCTGAACTTGCTGAAACCAGCAGCATGGTTTAACAACAGTGTGTGCTGCTACAAGTGATCATCACAAGGCCACTGTCTCACCATGGGGGCCGTGTCTGCACCTACAGGAGGAGCAGACCCAAACCTGCCCAACCAGGGATTGCATCCCACACACCCACACTCAGTGCAAAGCCCAGGGATCACCAGGGTCTGACCCTTCCAGCTTGGACCCTTCCTTCCCTCTCCACCCCTGCAATGGCCCAAGGCCCAGCAGACCCTGCTGCTTCGACTGCCTCTGATCCTGAGCCCTGTGTTCCTGCATCAGCTCCCACTGCTGCTGGGTCCACACTGGGACTTTTCCAGTGCTCCCAGAGCCTCTGGTGCCGTCATCATCATTGGGGGAGGATTTGATACTGGTTTTGTAGATATATTGTACATATCTGTATAGATTTCATTATTTTCCTATTAGTATTGTTTTATTAAACCTGTTAGTTTTATTTTCCAACCCGTGAAGTCTCTCTCCCTTCTCTTTTCCCTTCTGGGGAGGGCAGAGGGGTTCACAGAGAGCGTTTGGCCAGGGTTTAGTGGCCAGCCCAGCCCTAAACCACGACACATGGTGGTCAGTGCAAAGATGAGGATGCTCTTAGCAAAATCAACAGAACTGATGTATGTCTCAGCTGCAGAGAGATCAGCGCTTCAAGGTCCTTCTTAGACCCCAAAGAGGTTGCGTGCTGTCCAGGACCAGCACTGTGCGTGGTCCAAAGGATGCAGGATCCACAAGTGTTGGGTGACAGTCGCAGCACAAGGGTGCTCTGCTGCATCTGCTGCCTCGGCATTGCTTGCGTTACATCCATGGCCACACACCTTCTTTCAACTTTCTAAAACTTTCTTGATAGTTTGTAAGAATGGTTCTAATATCATCCCTTCCTTCACCTCTCTGCCTTAATGGTCCTCCATACCGGGAAGCTAGGCACTGATATTATTTAGCTACCTATTCTGGCTTTATTTTTATAAGAAGAATGAACCCTCATTGAGAACCCATACTGGTTTTTTATCCTACACTTACAATTCGGTAGCTTAACCACGTACTGAGAAATGCCTAAAATCTGTGCCATGTGCTACAGCTGGGTTTAGGGCAGGGACTCCAGACAATTCCCTCATAGGAATGTAAACAGAAACACAGACTCATTACGGTTGGAAAAGACCTTTAAGATCATCAAGTCCAACCCATTAACCATGCCCACTTCTAAACCATGTCCCTGAGCACCACATCCAAATGGCTTTTAAATACATCCAAGGTTGGTGATTCAGCCACTCCTGTGGGCAGCCTGCGCCAGTCTTGGATAACCCTTTCAGTGTAGAAGTTTTTCCTAATGTCTAACCTAAACCTCCCCTGGCATTATTTGATGCCATTTCCTCTTGTCCTATGAGTTGTAACTTGTGAGCAAAGACTCACACCCATCTCTCTACCCCCTCCTTTCAGGTCATCCTGTTTGAGGTACCTCAGGATTCAGTGATGAACCAACTGCATCCCTTGCAAAAGTGCAGCCCAGATTCTAAAGGCTGTAACTGGGCTGTTGCAGTCCCTCTTCAGGGACTTCTTATCAGGCTAAAGATGGAAATAAGGTGCAGGGAAGTTTCTGTTTAAACTCATTATCAGAGAGGAAACTTCTCACAGCCTGATGGTAGTTAGGGAAAACATTACTTGGTTTAAAACCCAAGAAACTCTGCAATAGAATAGGGCACTGCTGCAACAGCCGAAGCAGAGGGGCTGCCCAAGGTGTGGCAATTCAAAACACATCCCCGTGAATATTAAAGATGACGACCTCCCTGGGAAGTGGGATTTTCCTTCCCCAGTGAGGATGCCATGCTGCAAGCTGAGGAAGTCACTAAGTTTTTGCTCCAATAGAGCTGGATGGGCACAAAGCTCTTCAGGAGGAGCTGCAGGTAAGTCTGGTCACACAAGTGATCCCCACGGTGCCCCTCAGCTTCTCCAAATCACCTTCCCCGTCTGCTACTCCAGAGCCTCCTGGGACACAGAGAGGAAATCAGAGGCGACAAAGTGAGAATGGAAAATTGTAACCTCCTAAAAATCATTAATCTCTTCCAATGCTGAAACAATGCCCTTTGTCAGAGCTGGGGGTGGCGAAGTTGGCACAGCTTCTCCTAAAGAGACACTTGATCTCTGCTGGTATGGAAGTGTGAAGCAGCATCCTGTGCTGATGAGGAACACGACCTGAAATTCTTTCGAGGTGCCTTTTAGCCTAAGAGATTGAGGAAAACAGGAACACAGAGACAGCCTGGGCCAACAGCGACCTGGACCAGACACAGCGTGGGTGTAGCAGGAGGAGAAAAGCTGTTCATTGACAGTAACTGACGGCTGCTGGCTGCTTACTGGGAGGAAAAACATCTTTGAGAACACTGCGCATCCCTCTAGGAAACTACAATGAAAATTGAGCAAGTGAGATGCTAGCACAGGGCTCCACAAACTTCCATGAGAGCTGCGAGCAGCAGGCGTTGGTTGTAAAGGCACCGCTGTCCTTCTGCACCTCCTGTGCATCCCACAGCACCAAGCCCTGTGTCAGTGGATAACGAAGGAGCAGAAAGAGGCCCCAAGAGGCGCAGGGTCTGTGTCCAGATAAGATCTTTGAAGCACCAGGCTGCAGCTACGTTTGTACATTTTAATTCCCCTCAAGAAAGGCAGGAACAGGTCATTTTCTTGAGGCTTGGGACAGACACACAGCCCAGCCATTATAAGAAAGGAACACGGAGAAAATAAACACCGGTATGAGACAGAGGAGGCAGTTCTCAGTTGTGTTTCAAGCAGCGCTCGCTGCTTTAGCTCCGTGTCCCCCCAGCGCCGGGGATGCCAAGGGCTTTGTCTACCCCGGCCGGATGAGGAAGGACGCGGAGCCACGGCACCGCCTGCCCGCGCTGTCACACTCGGCAAACAAAGAGGAAGCTGGCCAAGAGCAGCGACAGCTTGTCCCCAACGCGGGACACTGAATCCTGATGCACGGCCCCCCGTGAATTCACCACGCTTCATCTCTGGCTACATTTACATGTGCGATCACACACACTCTCTGTATGTGAAGGATTTGGCCTGTGGTCGCAAAATGCTGCAAAGAATGAAAAACCTCCAACAAAATAAAATGCCAGGAGGCTCAAAACTTAAAAACTATTGTGGGCAGTAAGAGATGAGTGGCTTCTAAATGTTGGCTTAAGAGTGAGATCCAGCAACAGAGCGATTCTAGGTAGTTCCCATTAAAAAGCTGTATTTGCTACAACGTTATTTCTCATTGCACAGAACGTGTTGTGTATAATTATTTGTCAGTATTAGTTTACAAAAGCAGGTGCCAATTTAAAAACAAGCAAAGCACTGCAAGCGCAGCAGGATGTTGAATGTGTGTCAGCTCACGGCTGAGACAGAACACTTTACAAAGCACTGAATAGTGATTTTATTTCTGTATACTGCTTGGTTTTGAGAAGATTTACCAACTAGAATCGATGCAAACACCAACATCTCAAGAAACTACTTCAATTCAGCCTCTAGTCATTATTTCTGTACTTCAAATTGGATTTTATGGTCAAATTCAGAAGCAAGGTGAAGCCAGTGTAATGCTGTACTTACGGCCACTGCAACACACGCCTCAAATTCCACTGTAGCACACCCACTTACCTATGTTTAATTAATAACCCCTTTACACACATTCTCATTCTGGTCCAGCCCAGAGCCTGTGGGAGGGAATTTAACCTGGCAACACTTGTCACAGGTTAAAAACTAAAAAAAGGAGCAAAGGGAAAGCTATAAAGAGGACCGACAACACCAGAATACATCCATTAACAAAAACACGCCTCTGCAAGTATGTCTTGCATCGCCTCACTCTTTCTGAATGCCCAGAGCTAGTTCATAAGCAGCTAAACTCTGAATTTGTTTCAGATAACAGAAGCTCAATTTAATGTGCTCAAAGTAACCAGCTCTGCGACTGGGCACAGAGCTCTGGAGACCTCCGGCGCTCCTCAGGAAGAAGGCAAAGCGCAGCGCGGAGGACGTGCCTGCTGTACTAAAAGGCAGATGCCTTCAGAGCACTCTATGTTTAGTCATCTCTTTATCAAGCCCTTAACTAATTAAACAATCCCCTTGTCAAAGCGGACAGGCATTGTTTGTGTGACCGATGCCCTGTAAACATAATGGGATAATCTGCCTTTCTCCCTTTTTTTCTCCCCCTCAATTCTTCCAAACAGCTGGGGGATGCGCTGCCCGCGCTCCGGGAAGCCTCAGCTCATCTGTCATCTCCTCTGCTCCTCGCACTCCGCTGCGGCACGCAGCATCAGAAGCCAAGCTCGGGACAATGACGCCTCAGATACAGCAGCAACCCATCTGATACCCTGCCATCAGAGAGCCCTCAGGCCTCTGGAGGGCTGCGGGAACAATTAGGAGGGGAAAAAGAAGCGATTCCTGGATAGAAATGACAATTAAAATCATATTGATCTACAAACGGCGAAAGATGCTAAAACGAGAGCATTTCTCTTTTGACTTCCGCGCCAGCGATGAAAGAGCTTGCAACTGATAAAGTTTTGATCAGATGGCATCAGGCTTGCTCTTCCAGCTGCACCGTTACAGCAGCAGGAGCTGTTAATCAACCGTTAGAGGCTCAAAGCCACACTGCCAGAGATGATCCCCAGCCCCAGGGACTGAGGGAACTGCCCCTCTCAGAGCAACGGGGAGTGAGGACACACCACGATCAACACACATGGGTACAGAGGACAAGGATCTGGACTGGATGACCCCTGTGGTCCCTTCCAACCCGGTATTCTATGATTTCTGTGTGAAACAAGGACGGGGTTTCTGTAGGTTGCAAACTCCCAAGGTTTATCGGTACTGCTGTATTCCTGACACAGAGGGGTCTCCCCCTCAGCTCCTTTACCCCATAGACATAATCGTGACAGAAGCCATTGCCTGTCACTGCTCTCCTTCATGAAAGCTTCTGTTTTCCTGCTTACACCCCCAGCAGCAATCAAGACTTATTCACTATAGGAAATTCAGACAGCCCAGTATTGAAATTTTGAATTCAATTGCAGTAGCCTGACACTAAAATAAATCACTTTAAAAACTCACAGATTTTGCAGAACGGCCTTTCCCAGGAGAGAAGCAGGCCGGGCACGCAGCCCTTGCTCCATCCCAGATGTCCTTCCCCAAGCCTGGGGGACACAGTCTGCTGCTCTCCTCCAGAACGGTGGCAATGGCCATGCATGGCTTCACCGACCTTAACTGGCAATAACCATGGATTCATGTGATATTAGGAGATTCATACATATCTGCTGGTTTGAGTCGGGAGGAAGTATGGTTATTTCTGCATGAAGGCAAGGCTGAGTAATACACGAATGTGAAACCCTTCAGTGCCCCTCAAAAGCTCAAGGCTCTCCGCAGAGTGATCAGTTGTATTGTCAGAAATAGTGATTACCAAACCTAACCACCCAGGCACTGCCTGACAGCACCGTCTCACACAGACAACAGCTCATGAAGGGACACACAGAGGGTCCCTCACAAGAGGAACAACTCTTTTCTTCTGAGCAACTCCACCTCATGACAGCCCAGCTTTGGGAACAAATCCTCTCCCTGGCTCCTGCACAAAACACTCAAATGCCCACCTCGGGTGGTGATTCAATGACCACCTGGAGACCTGCTCCTGGATAGGACAGAGAATTAAACCACCTCACTCCATTGCAGATCCAGAGAGGTCCATAGAGCAAGAGTGCGAGACCTCACAAAGTATTCAGATGTCCCTCTGCCTGACTTCACTCAACGCTGCTGTCGTGGATTGGCCCGGGGCTGGCCACTAAACCCTGGCCAGACGCTCCCTGTGAACCCCTCTGCCCTCCCCAGAAGGGAAAAGAGAAGAAGGGAGAGAGACTTTACGGGTTGGAAAATAAAACTTAACAGGTTTAATAAAACAATAATACTGATACTACAGGATAATAATGTACATAGGAAAATAATGACATATATACAAATATGTACACATATATAGACAAAACCAATATAAAATCCTCCCTCCACACCCCCCAGTGGAAAAGTCCCAGTGTGGCCCCAGCAGCAGTGGGAGCTGATGCAGGAGCACAGGGCTCAGGAGCAGAGGCAGGCGAAGCAGCAGGGTCTGCTGGGCCTTGGGCCATTGCAGGGGTGGAGAGGGAAGGAAGGGTCCAAGCTGGAAGGGTCAGACCCTGGTGATCCCTGGGCTTTGCACTGAGTGTGGCGTGTGTGGGATGCAATCCCTGGTTGGGCAGGTTTGGGTCTACTCCTCCTGTAGGTGCAGACACAGCCCCCATGGTGAGACAGTGGCCTTGTGATGATCACTTGTAGCAGCACACACTGTTGTTAAACCATGCTGCTGGTTTCAGCAAGTTCAGCCACTTGGAAGAGACTGAGCTGGAAAGTGAAATCACTAAACAGAAAATGAGTTCTGCTGAGCTCAGACCAGGACAGCTGCCTTGAACGAGCTGTCAGTTGGCTATAAGCTCCTCCGAAGGAGACACAACAGCAATGGGTCCCAGGCTCAGGACAGAACAAATCCCAGGAGACAGCACGTACAATACAAAGTCTGTTCCTTTTTGCACCTCATCTAGGCCACAGCAGGAAAGAAGAATGCTAAACTGCTCTATTTTTAACCTATCATCAAGAGAGACTTTCTAGAGCCATGCTCGTATCTGAACAAGTTCCTCATCTCCATCCAAGTTAAACTCAGCAAGTGTAAAAACAACATCCCAAATGGAATCGATCAAAGCCAAAATGATGTTATCCTAGCAAAATTGCAAAAATGTCCGTATCTGTATCAAAGCAACAAGAAATTTCAGCCTTAAGGCTCTTTTTCCTGCTCTCTCCCTTTTTTGTTTTGTTTATTGGGCTTTGGGGGTGGGTTTTTTTTGTTTCTTTTTCCTTCCCTGGTGTTCCCTCCCCACCTCCACACCGCAGCCAAGTTTTAAACAATATACATGAAAATAGCAGCTTTCAGTCTGTTCCTGGAGTAGCCAAGTTAATGGGGCCACATGGCATCCCAGGGCACTCGGGAGGGATGGCTTCAAAGTCCTCATTAGCGCAGCCTGCCCTGCTCTAAAAAACGTAAACCATTTCAAACTGGCGAGCAGTTCACTTCCTTCTCCCCTGCTCTCCAAGTAAAAAAGCATTATTCAGACTCCCAAACACATATTGCGGAAAGAATGAAGCACTTCTGGAAAAAGTGAAAGAATGGCTTGCTTTACTGAATTTAAAGATTTAGAAATCAGTGCAAAACTGAATAAAAAATAAAAAGGAGAACACTTCTGCAAGTTATACCACAGCAATCAAGCAGTTGTTGTAGAAACAAGTACCTGTTTTTCCTGACCTACATTTTCGGGTTGGCAGGAAATCAAAGTTCATGTCAAATTACAGCCAATTCTGAACAGACTTGCATGCGCCCTCCAATCTCAGTGATTAAATCTGTTTGGGCCCAGCAAGACCATTTTTCGTATGTAATAGGGGATTCTTTTTTAACATTACACACGCCGAGTAGTATGTAAATGCAAGCAGGTCGTCTTTTTGTTGTAATACTAAAAGGAGGAATTGATTTTCTGTAAAATTTGATTCAACTAGAGACACCTTCCTCTCCTTGAACTGCTATATATACGTTATCTGCTATATTTATACTACAATCCATGTGGTTAAGCAGACACAACCCCAAAAAGCAAACGAGTCTAGCTTTGTCCTAAAGGCCTTAATATGAAAAGGCTCCCCAGGTAACGGCAGCTTGCGTGGGCCTGATGTTTACAGAAACAAAAAGCAACAACAAACAGGCATTTTTAATGCACAGGCCAAGTGCTCACAGACACGGTCTCCAGACAGGCATGGAGGGTTACAGCGTGGGGCACAGGAGAACGCTTTCATCTGCTTCCCGCCCATCACAAGGCCATCGGCTTCCTCCTCAACTTGTTTTCTCGTGTGTGTGGTTGTGTTTTACCCGTTCCTGGATTTGGGATTTTGGAAGGGGTCTCACTATGCCAGGTGGGCTGCAGAGGAGGCCCTGCCAGACCCGCGCTGGCCCTTGGGCCTGTGCCCACCCGCTGAAGGGCTCTGGGGACCCGAGCTGGTCTGTGGGTCCAAGCAGGGCCACGCTCAGGCCCTCAGCTCCCTGGGCACGGAGGGGCAGTGGCCTGCAGGGGTCACCTCCCATCTGGCACAGCAACAGCCTGGCCAGACCCTTCTCTTGCCCGGGGAAGGTGACGTGGACGCTCACACATGAAATGGAAACAGCACAACATGGAGCAGGGTCCATGGCCCTGGCTCCCCATAGCAGCTGTTTCCAGACCCCAGCCAGCACAGCACTCTGCATGGTTGATGATTACAGCAAAGCAAGGTGCTCTCTGAATCCATGATGCTAACAGTAGTGATTTGACTGTATCACCTACCTTCCTCCCCGTAATCTGCTGCCTCACTGTACTCACAGCAAATGAAATTGTACTGAAGGACCCCAGCCCACACCACACTCCTCTCCTTTGGGATCTGCACCTCTGTGCCAGAAATGTCCATTTATCCCAAAAGAAACAGACACCGAGAGCCGCAGCGGTGGGACAGGATGGAGAAGAGCTCATGTTCATGACGACTCAACCGGAGATCGCAGCACCACAGCCAGCTTCGGAAATAAAACCCAATCTTTCTATTACAGCAGGAGATTTTCTTTTTCCCTCAAGACCACTAAAGCTACTATGCGGACAGAAATGCACCTCCTCATCTTGACCTCTGCAAGTTTTATTAGCTGCTTAAGCCATGAACCATCACAGTCTGCTTTTGTGACTATCTGGTTTAGCGTAAGCTTGCAAAAACCGTGTGTGAAGGGAACGCATCTTAAGTTTCCTTTCTTTTCATGCCCACTTTCAGATCTCTGTAGTTTCACAACGTCCATATTTCACTAAAATGAAAATCACTGTGTTGCAAAACAGATCCAAGACAAAAAGCTTCAATTAAGCCTTTTTTTTAAAATAAAAATATGTTTTTCACAATCAGAGCACAAATTATTTTAAAATCCATCTTCTTCAGGCTAAGTTAAATGTGCTGTATATGCAACCCCCTGAGAATACATTGGTGAGCAGAATTCCCACCTATATTCACATCCACATGAATCAGAACTTACTTTCAAGCGCATATGTTAACAGATGTATTTTGCTGGTGCTATCTATACAAACCAGACCAAGCCTAAAAACCCCACGGTACCCTGCTGAATTCCAGTCACAGACCAACATAAAGTACAAGGAGCCAGACATCCATTAGCAGGAATCTAAACAGCACTGGGCTTTGGGAACTGCTGTTTTCGCTTATGTTTTCTGATTTATACCTCATAACTGCAAAACTAACGAGATTCTAATGAAAAGTGGGACATTATTCATTTGTTTCCCCCCAGGAGGTTCGGTTTATTTTCAGCAGGCATGCTACTGATTAAAACAAGAGGTAAGGGTTTTAAGAAGCTGGAACACAAACCTGTTCCCAAATGTGCATGGTCTAAAATGATACACTGGGTTCTGTAGCTTAGGGTTTCACTGCCTTTATCTAAGTTGTTTTGAATATAAGTATAGATATAGATATAGATGATATAGATATAGATATAGATATAGATATAGATAGAGATAGAGATAGAAATAGAAATAGAAATAGAAATAGAAATAGAAATAGAAATAGAAATAGAAATAGAAATTTACTGGTCACTACTACATAAGCAATAACCATCTTATCTGTGTATCAAGCAATATCACTGAAATCTTTATTAAATCTTTATTTAAAAAAAAAAAGTCCACCAGTTGTTTGGCTTCTTCCCTGCCTCAAAAACGCCTGCATGGAGGGAAAATGTAAAACTGTTTGCATCTGTTTTTAAGGACTGGTTGGCACTTACAACTGAGAAATTAAATACGAAGTAAGGTACACAGATCATTAAAAATATATATATATATACAGTGCTCTTCACCACAAAAGCTGTTAGTCCACACTCATATATTAGCCACTTTTAAAAGTGCACCCACTAAATACCAGCATTAGGCTAAGAGCCACTTTGAAAATAATTTTATTAATACACAGGTCTGTAGCTTCACATCTATAAAGCTTTCCAGAGTAATTGCTACTCAGCCACAGACTTAACAATTTTTAATCTCCAGTGTATAATTTGTGTGCAACCAAGAGCGCTCCGTTCTGCCTTTCATATTCAGGGTAGTTCAGACATTGCAGTGCTCCTACGATGTCCTGTGTTACATCTAGAAAGACTCTCATCTGAAACACAACCCCTCAGCAGGGTCACTGAGAAATGAAACGCTAAACCAGAGCTTTTAAATAGTCATTTAAATGAGGAAATTAGTTCTATAAACACAGAGCATTTGAACTGTGCATTTGTTATGGATAACGCAGTAGGGCCGCCAATCGCTGAAGTCATGGAGTCCAAGTTGGCAGCGCTCGCTTTCCAGCGCTGCATCAAACCCCTGACTGCAGCACGCAGGAATTTAACTCCCCGAGACACAAACCAGAAGATTATGGAGTCACAAACGTTAATGCTTTCTTCATTAAAGCGCAGTCAGTTCCTGCCTCACGGCTGCATTGCACAATCCCAACCCACCCGATTTGGATGGCAAAGGGCAGCTCCTCCGGCCTTTAGGTTTGCCCAGTCCCTTCCCTCCTTCTTTTCCTCTATGTTCAAAGTTGGGCACCAAGAGCATCTCTACATCCTTCAAGCATTTCACCCCAGCACACAGGATCACCTGGAGGTTTTGGGGGAACAGGCAATTCAACCTGCTAAACCTAAAATACCAGGTGCTTTTTGGAAGCAATAAACGCCGCAGTCAGTGATCCTGCAGCACTCAGCTGAAGATGGATGTCCCGCACAGAAAGCACCAGAAAGATAAGTTGTTCCACCCAACTGAACAAACATTTCCTCGCAGTCACACCCTCTTCACATAAAAGCAGGAATCTTTCTAAACTCATAGGGAACAATTCTAGTGCAAGGTCACAAACAATAACAATGGATAATTAAAACAATAATCAGCCTTAGTCAGACAAAATTTAAAAGTGAATTGCTCATCAGTTTGGTTTTATTTTTTTTCAAACTGCCCAAGCCACAGTAACATGTTTTGGACTGAAGAGGATTTGAACTTAAAAGATTACAACAGGCTGCTATTCATCAAAAATTACAAAAGTCTCCCCCCTTTTGGTACCGTGGGATTCACTCCAGAGCAAAGGGATTTTGTGGGACAAAGGAAGACAGAGCAGAACAGGCTTGCTGAAGAGGTAGTGTGCTAAAGTATTTGGAAATTACACATATTCTTACACTGCTAAGCAATGATCCATCCCCAAATCCAACAAGTTATAAAAATGAAGGAAATCACAGCTTTTGCAATAGCTAACGCAGCTTTTGCAACAGTTTTAACCACCCGCTTGGATTTTCTTTTTTAGAAGTACATTATACCTAAAAAAAAACCCCCCAAAACCCACCAACTTTGCATTCTTGGCTGCTGCATTTACAAGGCTTTTTGACACGTAGAGCAGCTCCAGCAGGCTGTGAATGCGGCACACCTGCAGGACGGTGGGAATTTAGAACCAACCAAACCAAACCCATTGCCAAGGACTCTGAAAACGTGCAGCTCTCTTCAAAGCTGACATCTGCGGGGTTTGGGTAGTTTCGGTCTTTGAAAAACGTTTAGGTTAAACCAATGGAGAAACATGACAAAAAATACAGCGTAGTAAGTACCAGTGTTACCCTTGGCGCATTAATTACAGGGCTATGGTAACTGTAATTCTAGAGGCAATAGCAGAAGTGAGACAGAAGCATTCAAAACAACTTCCAACCCATGAGTGGGACATCCAGCACCGATGTTCAGCATCTTCCTAGCTCAGTACTGGATTCTTCTGGGAGAGCTCAGCCCCCACAGGAACTCAGGACTAAAACATCCTGATTTAAAGACTTCCCTTTGGTTAAACTGATCTTTAGACACAAAGAGCTGCTCCAGACCAATTTCACCTCCCAGTCTATGCAGAAGAGCCACCTCCAGGCTGAACACATCTACAGCTCTGCTAATGCCCAGCTTAGGGCTCATCCCACCAGCAGAGCCTTAGATGCTCCTACCTTGAAGACAGAGGAATGGGAGTGGTGTTGGGACCACCATTAGGACAAAAAAACCCAAACCAGTAGGATAATTTGTCTGGAAAATACAGCCATCATTTGGAGTTTACTGTGAAGAACAGAACCAGATGAAGAACAAGTACAGATCTGCAAAACACCTCCTTTCCCAGCGTCACCACCTTCAAAATCACAGAGTCACAGAATATGAGGAGTTGGAAGGGACCTCGAAAGATCCCCCAGTGCAACCCCTGCCAGAGCAGGATCACCCAGACCAGGTCACACAGGATATTTACTATACAATTTATTTTATATATATATAC
Organism: Mesitornis unicolor; assembly: GCF_000695765.1. Classification (NCBI taxonomy): domain Eukaryota; kingdom Metazoa; phylum Chordata; class Aves; order Mesitornithiformes; family Mesitornithidae; genus Mesitornis; species Mesitornis unicolor. The sequence goes on along the minus strand of NW_010198535.1, from coordinate 25,386 downwards.
ACACAATTATATATATAAAATAGAATAGAAAATATAGGCTATACGAATATAGAGGATAAATAGAGGACGATGCACCAAAACACACAAGGGTACTGAGATAAGAAGCCATGAGATGAGAAAGGAAGCGTGCCAGGTAGCTTTATCTCTGGTTTTCAGATGGGAAGGAGACATTTCCGCTAGCACGAGGCACACACCTTGAGATCTCAGCAACTTGGGGTTTATTTTCTCATTTTTTAAAGCGTTCAGCTTGACCACACAAGTGGGACTGTTACAGCTATGTTGCTCTAAGTTTGTCATCAAGTATCTTTCATTAAACTGTCCCAACCAGGGTGGTGGGAAAAATGATGAAATATTTTAGGCGGAGAAGCACATCATAAGGCATAGAGCAGAAGGAGGGATTCTGTGCCATTTCGGCCCCTCAGTTCAAGAAGCACAGGAACTGCTTGAAAGAGTCCAGCAGGGCCACAAAGTGATGGAGGGAGTGGAGCATCTCCTGCTGAGGAGCGGCTGAGGGAGCTGGGGCTCTTGAGCTTGGAGCAGATGAGACTGAGGGGCGCCCTCATTCCTGGGGATCCATTGGGAAAGGGCAGTGTCAGGAGGAAGGAGCCAGGCTCTGCTCTGGGATGGCCAATGCCAGGACAAGGGGCAATGGTCCCAAGCTGGAGCACAGGAGGGTCAAGCTGAAGATGAGGCCAAACTTTGTCAGTGTGAGGGTTATGGAGCATGGCCCAGGCTGCCCAGAGAGGTTGTGGAGTCTCCTTGTGTGGAGACCCCCAAAGCCCTGGCCGTGTTCCTGTGTGACTGCTCTGGTGATCCTGCTCTGGCAGGGCTTGCACTGGCGTAGTGTCAGAGGGCCCTGACAACTTCGGATATTCTGTGTTTCTGGGATTTAAACCTCCTCCTGCATCCCCTGATCTGGTCTCACAGGTTATAAACTGCAGACCTGCCTCCTTCCTGCCGAAAGAGGATTCCCTTATCATGGCTTTCCTCCACCAGGCCCACTCCCCTGATACTGCCCTTGCTCTTCTTTACTCCACAAGTCCCACTGCCTTTTCCTTTCAGAGATAATTTAACTGTGAACAACTGCTCTGAGCGTGCTTGGCTTCACGTCATGATTTAACCTGGCAAGCAGCTGAACACCACACAGGTCATTCGCCCACCCTTTCCAGTGGGATGGGGGAGAGAACTGGGACCAAGCAGCTGAACACCACACAGGTCATTCGCTCACCCTTTCCAGTGGGATGGGGGAGAGAATTGGGACACTCGTCAGTTGAGATAAAGATAATTTAATAATTAAAACAACCCAAACTTAAATAATAATGATGCCAACTAATTTAAACAAGAACAGGAATGATAATAGAGCGGTCAAAGTTATCCTCAGCTCGCAAACAGCAGCCACAGTGCGACAAGGGAGGAGTGAGCCTCAGGAACTGAGACGAGCACCATCATGGAGGGGAAGGGATCGAAGGAGGAGGGGAAAGGGGCTGAGGGGGTCATCCCCTGCAAGCTCCCCAATTTATAGTGAGTGTGATGTTTATGGGATAAAATACACCTTTACTGGTCAGCTTGGGTCACGGATCCCAGAGAGTCCCGGGCTTTCGCTTCCTCCCTTTCTCTTGTGCAGAGAGAAGAAAAAAACCAAACCAACAAATGAAAAATCCCCCAAAGAAACTACAACCACAGGTGTAGGCGGGAGCCTGAAAAACATAAATATCTGCCAGCAAAACTGAAAACAAAAAGCCCCGTATCAGCTTGTGTTCATTAAAGCAACCCAGCTTTGCTGAAACATTAGAAGGGAATTCTACCATTCAGCCCTAGCAAAACCAGGCCACTTCAAGACAGCTGCCTCTGTAGGAGACCTCTGTGGAGGAAATAAGAATAGAAGTCAGGTTTTTGTAAGAATGCAATTATTTCCCTTTCTCCTGCAATAACTGCTCAGTTGCCCCTACACCCTCTGGTTCCACTAACGAGTGAGGCAGAGCTTTGACAGATCAGAGCTTTCTTCACCAGACGCTCCAGAGCACATCCATCTTCAACACTGTGAAAAGCAACAGTTCTTTGGGAAAAAAGAGTTGGTATGTGGTCGTGTAATTAAAGACTGTCATAATTCACACCCACGTTGTGGTAGGTTGGTGTTGTGCAGGCATCCTTAACTCTGGCATTCCCATTTCAAATTTCAATGATGTTCTTATCGTACCACGCCGTAAATTAATTGTGCAGAAAAAGTAATGTCTTTAAAAAAATTAATTATTCAGAATGAAAACTCAGCTAGAATGAAGCCACAATCGCTGGCTCCTCATTCCTACACCATTCCCGAGACAGAAACACATCTGTGAACAAGCTTGAGCACATAAGCAGTCTCCCTGTGCTTAAAATTAAGCACGATAAAGCACTGCACGCTTTAACAAACCAGAGCTACGGAGAAAATGCACAGGGCTGAGATCAAAGAGTACAAACTGGAAAGCAAATGGATTCAGAAAGGACTGGGGCTGACAAGCCAGGCATTCAGGCCATCGGAGGTCCCACCACAGCCTTTTTCTTCCTCATTCTTACACCAGACAAATGAAGAATAATATCGACGCCATTAGCAATAACTGGGAGATAACGGCATTGTTTTCCCCGCCGATGATGCATGCCTCGGTGCGTGGGCGTGCGGTGGGTTAGTCGCTATGGAGCTGGATCAAAAGCGGTTGTTAAGGGAACAAGCAGGAAAGGTAAAACAATGGCTGAGATAAGAAGCATCTCAACAAATACACAACCGGGCTTCTGGGTTTAGAGCGGCGAGGAGGCAAGAGCTTGGTCCCCACCCTAGCGAGGCGGTGGCTTTGCCAAGGCTGAGCAGCAGGAGATCAAAGGCAACGCTGAAAACCCTGGAGGACCCCGGCCTGGAGCAGGGGGAGGAGGGCTGGGGGCGGCTGGAGACCGCCCAGGGAGCGAGTGCTGGCAGGCCAGGCTGGGTCGGACCAGGCTACACACCCAGAGACTGGGCCAGGCCACACACCCAGGGACCGGGCCAGGCTACGCACCCAGGGACCGGGCCAGGCCGTGCAACCAGGGACCAGGCCAGGCCATACACCCAGGGACCGGGCCAGGCCATACACCCAGGGACCGGGCCAGGCCACACACCCAGGGACCGAGCCAGGCCGTGCAACCAGGGTCCAGGCCAGGCCGTACACCCAGGGACTGGGCCAGGCCACACACCCAGGGACCGAGCCAGGCCGTGCAACCAGGGACCAGGCCAGGCCATACACCCAGGGACTGGGCCAGGCCACACACCCAGGGACCGAGCCAGGCCGTAGACCCAGGGACCAGGCCAGGCTGCACACCCAGGGACTGGGCCAGGCCACACACCCAGGGGCCGGTCCAGGCCGTACACCCAGGGACCAGGCTGTGCAACCAGGGACCAGGCCAGGCCATACACCCAGGGACCGGGCCAGGCTGCACACCCAGAGACCGGGCCAGGCCGCACACCCAAGGACAGGGCTGTAAGCAAGGACAGCAGCGCTCCAGCCAGGACCAGGGTTAGTGGAGCTGAGCAGCTTCGCCAAACTGGAAAGAGAAGGTTAAGGTGAAAATAAGACCTCCATGTACAGACTTTTACAGCCTTTGGGGAAATGAGCTCCAGAGCGGCAGGCACTGCCCACTGCTCTGTGAAAGGCAAAACATCAAGATAATGAAGAGTTCATTAAAGCCTTCTCACAAAGCAAGATTTCTTGAAAGTGAACAACTTCTCTGTCACAAGATCCTGTCTAGCGACCTGCACCCAAAAACTCCTTCTTTCTAGGAATTAATGACAAATTGTTCACCCGCCCTCGCTAAAACACAACCGCTCGACTCTCGCAGGGCTCCGTACAGTGGGTGCACTCAGCAGCGTAGCATCTGCTCCTGCAATTCATAAGCTACAAATTGAAGAAACACACCAGGAGCTAAGACGAGTTTCCGAGAACAAAAAACAGCTGGTAAAGAAACAAAAGCCAAATATTCTCCTGGCTGCTGGCTGCATTTTTTTTTTAATTTAGCTTAAAACAAAATGACAAAAATCTGCTTGGAACCCAAACAGTCTCTAGCTAAAAATGTGGTGTCTAGCCTGAAAAACAGAGGCTTCTGGACACAACGCCAAGCAGCGCAGGATTCCCATGGACCTGGTGTTTCTCAAGCCCTTAATGTGGTTCAACTTAGGCAAGTGGCTTCAGGATTCCCAGTTTTAAATCTACAATGCGCATCTGCAACTCATTCTGGTTTCTTGTTTTATTTCTTACTTCTCCAACCAACTCCAAATCGTTTAACGAGTTCCTGCAATCCGGTACTAATCAGTTACTCATGCTGCAGGAGTCCCCGCTTCCAAAGCAGGGCTCTCTTTGCACAAGAAGCCAAGCTGTGCGTTTTGCAGAAACAACAGTGACTACCTGATAAAATAAGAATGCTCGGCACCGTTCAACGCGTGACTACGAGACACAGAAAACTTCTGATACACAGCACTGACCATTTCCTATGCCTCTCCTCTTCTATCAGGCTCAGCACACTAAATAAAAGGTGATTCCTCCACTAAGAGGACTAAGGTAATTGCTCATTTCCAAGAAGGGGATTTCACAGAATCACAGAATGTCAGGAGTTGTCAGGGCCCTCTGGAGCTCCCCCAGTGCAACCCCTGCCACAGCAGGATCACCACAGCAGTCACACAGGAACACGGCCAGGGCTTTGGGGGTCTCCACACAAGGAGACTCCACAACCTCTCTGGGCAGCCTGGGCCATGCTCCATAACCCTCACACTCACAAACTTTGGCCTCATCTTCAGCTTGAACCTCCTGTGCTCCAGCTTGGGACCATTGCTCCTTGTCCTGGCATTGGCCATCCCAGAGCAGAGCCTGGCTCCTTCCTCCTGACACTGCCCTTTCCCAATGGATCCCCAGGAATGAGGGCACCCCTCAGTCTCCTCTTTTGAACAAGTGGCTTCAGGTAAAACTTTGGAGAAATTTTCATCCAGCTGTAAGGAAGGAATTCCCATGTGAGAAGCACCAGGGGATTAAAACCTTTCATGAAAGCGTGTCAAAAATGAGACTGTCAGCATTTGCCCACTGCACACCAGAGCTGTCAGATGAAACGCTGAGGACACAGCAGACAAGGGCAGTTCCTCTCTGAAGCGATTCTGACTCAATGCACAGCACAGATCACCTCTTTACTGCACTGCTCTTCTTGTTTAAAATACAGATTGAATATGAGACCCTCTCTCCGCCCCTGTGCTGTGCACAGCACCAGACACCCCATGAGGAGCTGAGTAACCACATCATCCCACAGTGGGAGAACCCCACTGGAGGAGCAGCTAACCAGAAACAGGAGGCTAAAGCAGACACGTCCTCTTCCTCACTCCAACGCAGATGAAAACCACAGGTGTAGGGTGATTCCTGCTCTTGGCTTCCACAACCAAATTCACTGCATGTAATACTGAAATCCAGTCACTGGAGAGCAATAAAGTTTTCAGGGTCCAGTTATTCTGTCAGCACTGCCCTGTAACAAGCCTCCAGCGCTCTGCCGTTTCCTTAAACGTTGGTGGTGAGCTACAGACCTGAACAGAAGAAGGGAATTAGAAAGGGTTTGTTCATGAATGTTCTCCTGCTGGTGGCGAATGGAAATGAATCTTGGCTGGTGTCACTACACAGCTTGGCACCATCAGTTTGAGGATCCGCGGGTGAACAGGGGAAGGACAGGGCTGCTTTTCTGCAGTTGTTGTCTTTCTGCTTGAAAATCTCAACTGCTTTTCTTCCCAGAGTGCTCTCAAGATGAAGAGCAAACAAAGATGAAGAGCAACAGACTCAAGTTTCAACCAGGAAAATTCTGATTAGCTATTGGGGAGGGAAAAATTCACAATAGTTGTCAAACAGGGGAAGAGGTGGCAGGAGATGCTGTGGTGCCTCCATCCTCACAGATCCAAGGGGACACAAGGCCCCGAGGAACCTGGTATAACTGAAGCTGAGAAGACAAGATAAGGGTAATGGCTGAGGTCCTTTCCTACCTAAATCACGTTATTATTTTATGACCTTTGTTTATGACTCCCCACATTTACCAGACTGCGATACTGGATGGGCAGGGTGCAGGATTATCAAGACACAGAAAGACAGAAGACGCCTGACAGCTCATCTCTATTTTGTCCAACTCAGATAACAAAACGGCCAACAGACTCGCAGGCTGAGCCAGTTCAGGGAAGACAAAGAGGGCAATTGGAGGTTTAAAGATAGAGAGGAGATGGTGAAGGCTGCACTGACAGCCCTCACAGCAGACTGGACCTCAAGTAGTTATCAACCTCCCAGTAGCAGGTTACTCACTCACCCTGGCCCAGTGGGATCCAACAAATCTGTCACAAGTGGACTCCGAGAAATCCCTCTTTTGCAAGGAGTTACCAGGCCACATCTCTTCTTTGTGTGGCCTCCTCTCAGCTGTGATTGCCCTAACATTTAAGGTGTTAAGGCCATTCTGGGCACACTATCAAATGCAACTCTGTCTTTTTTTGACCGGCAGAAAATAATCATTGAGGACATTAGAAAAAATAAAGGAGGCAGCAAAAATACACCTCACCATGGTACCAGCGTGCAGCTATCTGTAGTTGGGATCAGAGGATGAGATTTGTTCTTTTACAGATGTCCTTTGCTACTCATACAATACAGATTACAGATACACACTGTGCTGTCTCATGTACTCAGCAGGACACACCACTGCAAGATGTTGGCACCAGCACATGGAGACTGGCAGTGGCTGCACACTTAACTCCAAACATGGAGTTTGCCTTACCCTTGGAGTTGCCTTCCCCGTGGACTGCCTGCCCCTGTCCCCCTTGGCACACACTGCAGCTCACACAAATGGGATCCCTCATAAATCCTCTGTACTCAGCACTGGTCAGACAACACCTTGAGCACTGTGTCCAGTTTTGGTCCCTGCTATCCAAAAAAGATGTGGACAGGCTGGAAGGGTCCAGAGCAGGGCCATGAGGATGCTCAGAGCACTGGAAGAGCTGGGAAAACTGGGCCTGTTCAGCCTTGGGAAGAGAAGGCTCAGGGGTGACCTTGTCACCATGGACCAGGACATCAAGGGTGGCACCAAGAGGATGGAGACTCCCTTGAACAAGGAGTCCCATGGAAAAGACGAGGGGCAATGCACACAAGTTGTGTCTGGAGAGATTCCCACTGAACTCCAGGAGAAACTTTTTTCCCATGAGATCAATGAGACACTGAACAACTCCAGGGAAGTGGTGAATTCCCCATCACTGGTCAGTTTGACGAGTCAGGGGGGTGACTCATCTCATTTAAACGATGCTTTTACCTCCAGAGGTTGGACCGGATGGTCCTGGTGGTCCCTACAACCTGGTACTCTGTGGTTCTATGATAAAGCATCCCAGCAGGACACTCATGAAGGCCACACACACACAGAGCCCTTGCCTGAAATAACCCCAAAGTCTCTGACTTCTCTGCCATGATGCAAAGATAACTCTTGACAGGACTGGAGAGCAGGCAAAGAAAATTCATTTTGGTAAGAGGGGGGCTATAAAGATCATTTCCAGCTTTGGATTTATTTGCTTGCTGAGCCTCAGGAACTACATGTGATTATTTAGTGTTGAAAGGTTGTTTTGCAAATAAGACTTTAGTTGCCCATTAAGCACTCCTGTTTGTAAACCCTGTAGGTTTTATGCTCACCCAAGGTGTTTTAAGCATTCCTCAAAGGTGGAGCACCAGGGGCTGTGTTCCTCACCAGGAAGCCTCTGCAGGAAATCATCTCCATGTGCTCATTCCTGCATCCAAGGCAAATGCTCAACTCGGAAACCTCTCCTAAGGAGTTTTCCCCCAATTATCCAAATGCCAGGTCCCACTGAGACCTGAAGGCACCGAGGGTACATTGCTGTCGTGACAAAAGGACAAACAAAGCTATCATTTGGCACTACAGGATCTGCAAAAGCCCCAGGGTATAAAGGAATGGCAGCAGCAACCACTGCAGCGCTGGATTTAAATACTTCAGGGATGGAATTTTTCCCGAGGAGGAGGAGAAATCACTTCGAAGACAGGATATGTGTTAGTAAAACAAGTCAAGTGTAAGTCATCAGGAAGAAAGAACACTGCTCTTTTATATTTCGATAAGCTTCAAAAGTCAAAGGGGTTACAATTAATTTAGCCTTTTTGCCAATAGACGTTTTCCAGTGTCTGTAAACAGTCAGAAAAACAGCGTTTGCCACCTAATGCACTGCGGTTTTTATCATGATTTTAAAGTTATTAACAGATTGTAATCTGCTCTAACTGGGTTCGAACACATTTTTTTGAGTAATTAAATATATATATATATTTATAATGACTTTTCTGATGGCTTTTCTTACAGATAACCTAAAGTCACTGTCCTGAAGCGATGGCTCTTCGTCCCCCTTTGCAAAACGGACTAAAAATGGTTAAATGAGGCACTGCCCACTCTAAAGAAAAGTATGAGTTACATGTGGGGAGACCTACAACTGCGTGGTCCTGCCACACGAGTGGGAGCGCGCACACTGCATTACTCAGAGAGGCAAAAGGGTTGCAAGCAGTGGGAGCACACTCAGGATCATGAGAAAGATGCAATCATTGCTACGAATCATCGCTGACTTTACTGCCTTCAAAGGCAAGCACCCTCCTTCAAAAACTTCAACATCACCAGCTCAAGCTTTCAGGGCAGAAGTATTTTTACTCAGAGTTAAATAACCACACTTGCCAGCACATTCTCATCACTGTATCAGAGAATTTAGAGACTTGAATTAGCCACAATTCTGCACATCTTTCAGTAGAGAAAGCACAGAGCTGAGCATCTTGACACATCTGGCTTTGGCGAGGAGATGGATAAAGATCTCCTTTCCTGGTTGCTTCTCTCAAGCTTCAAGAGGGACCGCTCAGACGTGGTCCTACGGGACCGAGCAGGACAGTGCTCACGCTGGCTGCTCACGAAGGAGCACGGTGGAGGGGACACAAACTGCACATCCTCTGTGGTGCTTACTGACCGTCCCAGGAACAGCAGCGCTGCTGCCAGAGGTCAAACGTCTCCTTATCAGCCCAGCCCAACAGCTCGCTGATAACACCCAGCTTCCAGCATCTGGGGAGGCACTGGGGAAGCATTCCTCCAGTTTCCTGTGTGAGTAAGGCAATCCTCACTGTCTGGACTGTGCAGGCAGAACATCACGCTCCACCCGGGCCAGCTTTATTATTTCTTTCATGCTTTCTGTTTACGTTCTGCCTTTCACCCTCCACATGGTTTTTATCTACAGCTCTCCAAGGTAAGTCATAAGCTTCAGCTATTGCACAACGCAGCATCCCCAGGGACCTTTTCTATTCCCCTCCAGATGGTTGGGTGGACAGTACCCTTCTTTCCACATCCTTTACACTCTCAGATTCTGATGAATCCAAGTTTGACCCCGTTTAAAACAGAATACAGATAAAACTGTTTTGTTTTAGCTGCTTTTTTTTTCTCATTCTGAAAAAGTTGGAAAATTCTTGTAAACAAGCTGCATATGTGCTGCATATGCAAAACGTCACTTCATTTGCCTGACAATGCTGCTGTGGTGGTACGCTCTCAGTCGGCTGCACTTGTGATAACAGTAACGAATGGTATGAAAACATTCAGCTGTATTAGGGAATCAGAGAAGAACAGAGCTGGAAGGGCCCTTCAGAGCTTGTCGAGTCTTTCTCTTATGCCTTAAGCCTGAACCAACTGTAGCTCCTCCAGATACTTCTCTAAATCCAGTCCTAAATCCTGTCCAACACTGACACTCGACAGCTCACCACGGGACTCAAATCCAGGCTCCCACTATTTCTGTTTCAAGTGTAGAGGAACACCACCTTGCTTTTCCTTCAGCTTCTCCATAGCTAACATGCGCAATTACACCTTCCTTTGACCAGACTGAACCATTCCTCTTCTCCTCCTGTCTCACATCTCATTTTCTGAACCTCCAAACTTCAGCCCTTGCTCTCTAATCAGCAGCCCATGGTTTTACTGCAATGCCAGTTGTCCCCTCCAGCAGCAGGACCCTGAGGGCTATGGGAGATCACCGAGTAGATGAAAATCAGTGAAGTCTGCAGAGCTGCTGGTTTGTCACTCATCTTCCAGCCTGAAAACATCGTAATTCTTCCTTGAATGCACAGCCTTGTCCTTACCATAACTGAACGACTCCTCTTTTTAGACCATTTCTCCAATCTCTTAAGAGGTCATTTAAACTCTACACTTGTCATACTGGCACACTCACGATATCCCAGAATGTCAGGAGTTGGAAGGGCCCTGGAAAGCTCCCCCAGTGCAACCCCTGCCAGAGCAGGATCACCAGAGCAGTCACACAGGAACACGGCCAGGGCTTTGGGTGTCTCCACACAAGGAGACTCCACAACCTCTCTGGGCAGCCTGGGCCATGCTCCATAACCCTCACACTCACAAAGTTTGGCCTCATCTTCAGCTTGAACCTCCTGTGCTCCAGCTTGGGACCATTGCCCCTTTTATTAATCCTTTGGTAAGGAGGACCACAAATAACAAATATAAACCATTAAATTTATCTACTTTGTTAACAATTAAATCATACTTTTATTTTTTCTTGCACGTAACAAAACGGGTGGTTCTGTGGCAAAGTGTGTGAGCAGCCGTAGGAGGCTGCTTTTGATGACAAGACAGCACGAACTGTCACGGTTCCTATTGCACCAACATAATTTGAAATAATCCTACAAGCTTACAGAAACATTTAGCAGCAATATTTCCAATTCCAAATGGAAATGTTTCTGCAGCAGTGCACTGGGGATGTGTTATTGCCTTGATCAGCCCGGACACCAGCACAAAATCAGCTCTGCTTTTTCATCTTTCGAAATAAAAAGTCACAGTAATACAACAGTTGTTAATTTGGCCAAGAATAACAGAGCATCTACAACAATAACTGAGGAGGGGACCAGCCCCTGGAGAACAGTCTTGTCATATCAGCATCTTTTATTCACTTGGGCTGTTAGAGACCTGTTCATAAATGATAATTCAATCCCATTCAAGCTTATACGAGCACCCAAAGGTAAATAAATGCACCTCAGTGCCACGTTTGATCTCCATTTCAGGAAAAAGGAAAGGTACCACACCACTGGATGTTGTCTTGCAATCCTCCTCCTCCTCAGCAAATCACACAGGGTCCTCAGCGTTAAGAGATTCACCAAGTTGAGAAATTAAAGCATTAAACGAAGGCATTAAGGTAACCTGAATATGGAAAGTATTGTTGCATTAATTAAGAAGAGGAAATAGTCAATTATTAATGGAAAACTTATAGTGCCAGTCTAAAAAACCCCTTGAATTTAACCAGACAGCCAACCTTATTTTCACAAATTAAAGGATTCTGTATTCAAAAGATCAGAATAGTTTTTTTTAATTTCCAATGAATCACTTTGATACAACAGCTTCCAGACTGCCCTCCTCCTGCCCACGTCCACAACGCGGGTGTGCACACGCTCACTCATCTCCTTCCCAAATTTACATTCAGCTTGTCCCTGCCCATGGCAGGGGTTGGACTGGATCATCTTTAAGGTCCCTTCCAACCCAAACCGTGCTGTGATTCTATGATTTTATAAATGGAGGAAGAAAAACTCCAAGAAGCCAAAAGGCCATTAGGAACAGCAGCTTTCCCCATGGGAAAGGGCAGAAGGAGCTGTCACCAGGCTCCTGCCAGCATAGGATCTCGTACCAGGGTGACAAGTGACAGTGCTGCTCATCAATACCCCACATCCCACTCGAGAGGAGGAGTTTTTAACCAAACACCCTCATCCCAAAGGAGAGGAGGCTGCAACAAGTAAAGGTGTTCAGCTGCTCTGCAGGTACAGCAGTTTTTGTGCTGCCCGTGTACACTGACCGGACCTACAAGACCACACAAACATGGATGGGAGTTTAGACCACAGCTTAATTAAAAAGAAAAGGAAAAGAATCTGTTTCCAGATGCACAGCAAGCGCTGCAGAGCAGCTGTTCTGTAAGCGGCCCTCTCCTAAAGAGAACATCATGTTCCCTTCCGCACCAGCTCAGAGAAACCAGGAGTTTTGCCCCTGCTAAAACCACATGCATGCATTTCCCCTTCCAGTATCCCGAAGTGACTTCCCAGAGCGCTCTTTGAAAGCCCTTTGGTGAACACAAATGTCTCAGCCAAGAATGGGCTTTTCTGGATCTCGCTCATAGGCTGTTACTAAAAACTCTACCAGCTCCTTTTTCCAGCCTCTAGAAACACTGCATGCAAGTAAATTTCTGTTATTTACTCCTTTAAGGACTTTGCCCCAGGATCTTCATTAAAAACTACTTCCAGACTTTGGAAAGAATCTCACATGTCATGCCTTTCCAAAAATACCCCTATTAGATGATCACCGTGCCCAGTGAAAACTGATACCCGTAGCAAAATATTTACACAACGGTGCTTCGGAGCATTAAAGAAACTTTACAACATTATTGAAATCTGATCCACACAACTTCATCTCACACTAACTCTAAATCACTGTTTATCCTTACCAACTCTCACCATTTTCACGTGAATATTGGAATATTTACCCACGCTCCAGCTCAGACTCAACCGAGCACATCTCAACCTCCATTCGTTTGACAGAACGAGTATATAATGAATGTGGAAACGGTCTCGGTTGTGCAGTCAATAGCATTACCTTGCAATCAAGTAAAGGATAATAATATATTAATAAAATAATAAAATAATGAAAATGCATTGATGGAATTTACCAAGTGTCAACACAACTTCTTCCAGTGGGAATTAAGAGTAGCTGGTACGAGTGTTTTAAGAAAAAGAGGGTATGTGGAAGGTAAAAAACCTTCTTCTGCTTTGTCTATCGTGTGTAGCGGTGGTGATGTGACAGCCACCTGAGCCATGCCAGTCAGAAGGCTGCACACCATCAGGACTGGACACTCCACAGCTGCTACCAGTGCTTGTGAGCGAGGGACAGGTAACGTTGTCCTTGTGCTGCACCTCCTGCAAACAAGCTATGGCTAAAGAAAAGTCACAGTTCAGCTTGCCTACAGCTGCTGTATTTACAGACAAGGCTGCCACTCCAAGCAAAAGATGCAGGTTAAATCCTTCTGGCAATCCCCAGTACAGTTAACCTGACTGCAGTCAGAAGCACGGCCATCCTGGTTCCTTAGCGCTTTGGTTTTAATTAATGTTTAATGACTGTGCCATTGAAACCTGTAGTGATTCTGTACCTGGGTCGGTTCATTAACCTGGGGAAAGGCCCTCAAAAGCCCTGTTTCCCACCTGCAGAAGGGAACAGCACCATTCACCTTCCTGCACTGGGGGTGCAGGTATCAAGGACTCTGCTGGAGCCACATTGGGAACAGCAGCACTTGCTGGCTGCTGGGAGCTTCCCAAAGCCTGTAAGGATTGCAGCATCACTCTCTTCAAATTGAGAGCTTCAGAGTCCCTTACGTGACACAGGCTTTGTATTTCCTTCCCAAAAACAGCTATTTCGGCCCAGGGCAGTGGTGGAGTCCCCATCCCTGGAGGAGTTCAAAAAATGTGTGGATGTGGCACTTGGGGACACGGTTTAGGGGCCATGGTGGGGCCGGGTTGACTTGATGATCTTAGAGGGCTTTTCCAACCCGAATGACTCAATGATTTTCACTGAGTGGACACACGTCAGCTCTCACCCAAGTACAAACCTGGTCAGAACAAGCCCTGGGCACCTTTCCTGGTGACTCCCAGGAGAAGGGGTTGACCTTGCTGTACCTGTGCCTTCCCTCCCGTGCAGAGGTGCTGGGTGATGAGCATCCCCATCACTCGCTCTTCCAGGGACAACAAAGACTCAATCCTTCTGCTTCTTCTGGTTCTTTCTAAACCTTTTATAGGAGCAAAATCTTAGCTCCCTAGTGTAACAAGTTTAATTTTAGTTCATATCTGCCACACAGGTTACACAGATAATCACATCCAACCATTACCACTTCTTAAGAAATACTATCTTATAAAGGAGAAATAAAATAAAGTAGAAATAAAATAAACCGAAAGGGAAAAATTATTTTGTCTTAGTAAGCATTTGCTACTTGTCCACACCTGTAGACAGAAAACACTCTTCAGTAACACATCCAAATAAATGAGTTGCGCATTCACCTCCTTCATCTTCCCCTGTAATCTACTCTCAGATGTCAGTGCAGCACAGAGACGAGTTTCAACACTAATCCCTGTTTTTAATCCCGAAACGCCTTAATACTGAGTTTGTGCCACGACACATTCACAGGAGAAAATACTCCTGGTGTTAACAAGAGATGTACATCAGGAATTGGATGCCGAGCAAAACAGAAATGACATCAACAGCTAAATTCTTTATGTTTTGTGACTGGCTTTGATAAATTTAGGATTATTTCTTAAATAAGTTAACCACAGACATGACAAATAAACCTTACTGGACTAACTGAAAGGACTAGATTTGTTTTTTAACAAAACTGCAAAATTCAGGTAAAATGCACAACTTCATCATACAAAAAAGTTGCAGTTCACATTTACTTGGATTCCTTTGGAAAGATGCTGGTGGTTGGCTCCATCTTTCTTGCACAACCCTGAGCAACTGGTAAATACATTAAAAAACTGTGCAGAGGAGGTCTGACAAAAGGATAAAGTAAAGGTACTGCAGAAAAATATTCTTAAATGAAGGGATAAGTAGGAAAACGCCAGAGCGTAAAGGCATCCAGGGCTTTGAGACACAGATCCCAGCTCTCCGTCAGAGTTGTAATGCATCCTGATAAATCTGCAATCTTGTGTCCAGTGCTGGGCCCTCAGCTCCAGAAGGACAGGAACTGCTTGAAAGAGTCCAGCAGGGCCACAGAGATGCTGGAGGGAGTGGAGCATCTCCTGCTGAGGAGCGGCTGAGGGAGCTGGGGCTCTTGAGCTTGGAGCAGAGGAGACTGAGGGGTGCCCTCATTCCTGGGGATCCATTGGGAAAGGGCAGTGTCAGGAGGAAGGAGCCAGGCTCTGCTCTGGGATGGCCATGACAGGCCAAGGGGCAATGGTCCCAAGCTGGAGCACAGGAGGTTCAAGCTGAAGATGAGGCCAAACTTTGTCAGTGTGAGGGTTATGGAGCATGGCCCAGGCTGCCCAGAGAGGTTGTGGAGTCTCCTTGTCTGCAGACACCCAAAGCCCTGGCCGTGTTCCTGTGTGACTGCTCTGGTGATCCTGCTCTGGCAGGGGTTGCACTGGGGGAGCTCCAGAGGGCCCTGACAACCCCTGACACCCTGTGACTCTGTGATAAAGCATTTTCTGAAATTTTGGCATCTTATTAGGAAAACACCAGTTGTTGCACAATGTACTTGAACCAACGCTGTTTGGATTGGGGTACCCGTGGTCACAGGATTAGGGGACAAAGGGGAGGGAGTATTCCAGTGCATCAGGGCAGCAGAGACCCCATCTGAAAGGTGCAAGCTCGAGAGTGAAGGGATTCACACCCAATGCCAAGGGCTACACCAACAGGCGGGCACGGCAGCACTGAAATTAGGCAAGAGCAAAAGGTAGGTTGAGCAGCTGGGAAAAAAACAATCTTCAAGAGTGAGAATCAATACAAGGGATTATTCCTCAGGGAAACAGTGGAAGCGCTTTTGCGTGGGTATTTTATGAGAGACTGGGCATGCCACCAACAAATGTACTGCAGGAAAGAATCAGACAATGGCAAGGAAATGGATTAAACGTGTTAGCAAGACAATTTCCAGATCCGATTTCTGTGAAGAGAAGACCATGACCTCAGCACTGGATCTGTGGTGTTACCATTAAGTACTGTCCCACACAAGTCCCAAGTCCCTCGCTAGCATGGGTACGCTCTTAAGATGGACCACACCAAAGGCTGAAAGGGATCTGGGAGTGTCTCCTCATTGTTATTTTATTTTTGTATTAACGATGGGTCAATTTATGGCCGCAGATTTTGTAAGGCAGAATTCACCAGGGATACTGAGGAACAGAAAACGGAGACACAGAATAAAGCTTTTGGGGAAAACAAGAGGCCTGAACTTGATTAAAGGAAATAAAAAAAGCCAGAGAACAGAACATCTGAAGATGCATATGGGGGAGAAGCGACTCTTTTCCAAGGACAGCAGCAGTGGAAACAGGGAAAATGGCTGGTTGGCCAGACTGCTTTTCTGTATTTGTATTTGTGTATTTGGCCTTTCCAGTTCACTCCAGACCAGCAGAAGCACAGCAGCTTTTCTGTGTGGTGGCTCCTTGTAACTGGAACAAGCAGAGAAACGATTTTGGCTTCTATCAGTACCCCATCGGGTCTCTGTGTACCTTCCATGTGCACTTCCATATCACAGCAGCTGTTTCAGATTCAGCTGTGGGGAAAACCCAAAAGCCAGAGCTTCCCTTTTACCGGTTGACTAATAGGGGTCGGCCACAACATCCAAATAAACAGGAGCTTAGCAAACGGATAAACTGTTTAATCAAGGGACTAACCCGCTGCAAACACACACTGTCCCATTAAAATATCCTTCCTCTCTTGTCAGAATGAGCTGTCCCCATGGGGCACCTTGGTGTGTTGGATTTCTTGGCACCCCAGTGAAGCAACACAGGAAATGACCCAAGGCCTGATGCACAGCTATGGGGTTAGAACAGGACTCAAAGATACAGAGCTCATCTCCTGACTCCTGGTTGCTGTCAGCATTTTGGGACAGCTTCACATAGGTACTGTTTACAATGAGGCCCTCTTCTTTAGACCAAGGGTTCACATAAGGCTGCAACAATATTTTACTGAGTAACTAACATTTTGGTTAGTAAGACCATCTTCTTCCTAGAGAGAATCACAGAATCCCAGCATGTCAGGAGTTGGAAGGGACCTGGAAAGCTCCCCCAGTGCAACCCCTGCCAGAGCAGGATCACCAGAGCAGTCACACAGGAACACGGCCAGGGCTTTGGGTGTCTCCACACAAGGAGACTCCACAACCTCTCTGGGCAGCCTGGGCCATGCTCCATAACCCTCACACTCACAAACTTTGGCCTCATCTTCAGCTTGAACCTCCTGTGCTCCAGCTTGGGACCATTGCCCCTTGTCCTGGCATTGGCCATCCCAGAGCAGAGCCTGGCTCCTTCCTCCTGACACTGCCCTTTCCCAATGGATCCCCAGGAATGAGGGCACCCCTCAGTCTCCTCTGCTCCAAGCTCCAGAGCCCCAGCTCCCTCAGCCGCTCCTCAGCAGGAGATGCTCCACTCCCTGCAGCATCTTTGTGGCCCTGCTGGACTCTTTCAAGCAGTTCCTGTCCTTCTGGAGCTGAGGGCCCAGAACTGGCTTTAATGCTTAGGACTCTCTTTGATTTGTGTTCTGTCACATCTTTATTTGTTGTAATCTCATTTTTTTTAATGCTCTCAAAAGTTACCTGTCCTTTCTGCTGCCTCCTGCCTGGGTTACTGCACAGATGGACCTCGAGGACCACACTCATGGGACATTCGCTGCCTTCCAAGCCCTGGAGCACAGTCGGACCAAAGGATCATCCAGCCAATTCCTGTCTCCAAACACGGACAACAGCAGATGCCGAGGAAATATCACTAAAACAGAGCAGGTGTGAAGTGATGCTTCCCTGACCACCCTGCATCAAAGCTTCCCATAACTCATCTACGTTGCATGGGAAAGTATCTCCTTATGTTGGATCTAAACCTTGGCAATGTTATTTTGAAGCTCTACAGCTCTGGCATCAGAAGAGATTGTTCACAGCCTCTCCCTACTCCTGTTCTCGGTTTCACTAATAACCCGCTATATAAAGTGTGCAGCAGATGGGACCCTCAGTACCCGCACCCAACCCCATCCCACTGAATTGTCACAACAGCTGAAAAGCAGCTGAGAACAAAGAGAAAAATACACAGAATTAAATGTTGAGATTGGACAGGCTTCTCATTTTGATCCATTTTTTCAGAGGAACGAGGTTTTGATCAAAAGATATTTCAGAAATGCTGACAGATTAGATTTTTATGAATACAAGACTTCAGGAAAGTTTCCTTCGTTTTCTTTTGGCTGGTACATCAGCTAAAAAACTACAGCAATGTGTTTTGTTCTTATTTCTTCCAGAAGCAGAACTGGACACGAGCACACTGAATTAACCCACTCCTGTGATAAGGCAGGACTTGAACAGGGATGGCTCTCGAAAGCACCGGTCAGCACATGCGTTTCCAGCATCCCGGAGATGTGGCTCGCTGCATCTCTCGGTACCTCCAGAGAACCTGGGGAGATGAACACTGAGATCTGGCGGAGGCTGTAAGAGATCCAGATCCCACTCTCCTTTACATTCATTTCAGCAGTAGATCGTGAGACAACGGGATAAATTCTGGTATCAAGCAGAGTCATCAGACATTTATTGTAATGTCTACCGATATAAACTTCTCTAGAAGTTCTGCTCAAAGGCAGAAAAGAGAGTAAAGCTTCAATTAAATCAATCTGCTGAGCCCCTGTATACCTTCTTACCATTATTTTTAAACCTATTGCCAAAATAATGGAAAAGGAGTCCTCAGCCTTGAGGAGGAACAAACCTAATGGTGTGCACTCCTGTACAGTTAATGCTGCCGTTTCTAAAGGAGGTAATAAACTTCAAATGAATAGGAGAGCTGTGAGCAGCCACCGGCATGGATTGTCATTTAAATCCTTCCCAGTTATGAGAACAATGAGAGCATGCGCCTGGAAAAGACTTGGGGCAACCACATCCTTTGAGCCTCCCACAGCTCCTTGGCCAAGGGCTCTCCGGGGAACTCGGCAGTGGGGCACAAAGCGGCTCAGTTCCCCACGCACCCCACACGCAACAGCGGCAAAGCCGCCCTAGCACCCGCGTCCTGCACCCAGCGATGCCACACAGACACTTCCAAACCTGTGTGAACGTTACATTACAGACAGCCCTTATCCCAAAACTGTACTTCATCTTCAGCAACACAGGTTTCAGAAAGGAGGATTCTGGCCTGGGCAAACCGGGCTGTATTAAACAGACACGGTAGCTTGCAAGTATTGCCCGTGCAACCGTCACAGAGCGGCAAAGGAAAGTCAAGCAAACATTTCACAGAGTTTCCATGCCCCTGCTGTCCTCCTTAAGAACTCAGCAAAGCACCTCATATCCATCTGCAGAATTTACTTTTCAAGTCTGAAGTTAGGCATTTGAAATGAAGCACAAGCTTTGGGGCACTGCATTATATCATCTATCACAGAATCCCAGAACGTGAGGGATTGGAAGGGACCTCCAAAGCTCATCCAGTCCAATCCCCCTGCCGGAGCAGGAACACCCAGATGAGGTTACACAGGAAGGCGTCCAGGCGGGTTTTGAATGTCTGCAGAGAAGGAGACTCCACAACCTCTCTGGGCAGCCTGGGCCAGGGCTCTGTCACCCTCACTGAGAAGAAGTTTCTTCTCCAATTGAAGTGGAACCTCCTGTGTTCCAGTTTGTGTCCGTTACCCCTTGTCCTATCATTGTTTGTCACCGAGAAGAGCCTGGCTCCATCCTCGTGACACTCACCCTTTAAATATTTATAACCATGAATGAGGTCTCCCCTCAGTCTCCTCTTCTGCAAACTAAAGAGCCCCAGCTCCCTCAGCCGCTCCTCAGAAGGGAGATGCTCCACTCCCTTAATCATCTTTCCTATAGCATATCATATATCATATATATCACATACCTATCATATTGTATATCATATCTACCATACCGTATATCATATCTCATGTCTCTCTCGTCTCGTGTCTCTCTCATCACACCATGTATCACAGATACCACAGCCCGTATCACATCACATATCATATATATCACACCATGTATCACACCACACCACGTACCATATCTCATATTGTATCATATAATATCTCTGATATTTATTATGTATTTTATATATTACATTACTTTAGGGTTGAGCTCAAATCTAGATTGTATTCTGCATTAAAAAGTTAAAGTTCAGTAAAGCACCACGTTTTCCTTGCTCTCTGTTCAGTATAAGTGGATATTTGAAAAAGGCACCTTGTTTCTATCCCACACTTACTCCGTATCCTAACTGTCAGATGAAGTAATGGAATGACTTAGGAGATGTGGTGGTGCTGCACGGGTACAGCTGGGTGCATCCCCAGAAGGCAGAATGCAGTGGGGAAGACCTAGGAAGACATCCAACAATTTTCATATCATTCAGAAGCCAAGGAAAGAAGAACTCCAAACCGCTCTCATTTTTCTACTCTTCAAATTCTTTAAAATTTTTAAACGTTTACAAATTCTCCACAACCCAAGACTGCAGTTGATGAATGCTTACGAATGACACAAACATTTCCTGCTAACGTGAAAAACCAGGATGGGCCAGTAGGAAACAGCAGATAGATCCATCTTCCAGGAGAATGAGACACAGCTTCCCTCTACAGATGGTTCAATGGCACTTGGGTACCTGCCAGCTGCTTTTTGGCAGCAAGAGGACCAGTAAGTATAAATTAAGCTTTATGAGCACCAGCGTGCACCTCCTTATTCCATTACCTTTGGCAAAGATGGCTCCAAGGCCTTTGAGAAAACACTTTACAGAGCTCAGCTTCACTAAATGCAGGGAACTCGAGCCATCATTTTCACAAGTCCAGTTCTTGTAAGCCCCACTGACACGTCCCCCCCCGTCTCCTCCAGCTCACAAACCCCGCTGGGCTCATATAAATGATCCAATATATGCATTTACTGAGCAGTTTCAGCAACATTTTGGCTAGGAGACAATGCATGCTCAGTCAGCTGAATTGTAATTGCCCCATTTTCAGCCCCCTGTTGTATTCCTGAGTCTTCCACCCCTTCCTCGGGGCAGCAAAGGCACCGGGGACCCTGTCTGGCTCCCGCTGCGCGGGGCTGTACAGCAGCATCCGTCTGGGTGCTGGGGTGAGCACAGATGGGAGATGGCAGAAGAAAAATGAGCATATTTTGCTGTGCACACCATCCTGCCGGGGGGTTCTGGCAAATCTCTTTACACATACGGCAGAGTTTGGCTTGTCCGCAGTCAAACCTCAACAGCTCATTGACAAGCGCTCTAACAGCGATGCAGGACATGGAAACCAATACCAAAACAAACAAGGAAAGGGTAACGCGCTCTCAAGAATTTGGCTCCTGAAAGCAGATCACATTGATTACACAACAGAGATGTTTAAATACATCTATTTGGTTTTAGCCAGGCTCCTATGTTGGCAAGGTATGGTACCTTGTTTTCTCCTCCAGTCCCCTCACATCTCCATGAGGTCCTGGCTGCAGGCTCTGTGTCCTCTCATTTAAGACATCGGTGTCTCCTGTTGTCAAGAGACATTTCTGGGAGATTATTCATTTCAGGATCATCTGGCTCATGCCTTTGAAACTTCTCACCCCAACTACACAGATCCTGGGGTTACCAGCTCCATGTACAGAGCCACAGCAGATGTCTACAGAAATACAGGGCTTGGGAGTCTGCTCACTTCATTGCAGCTGAAAATACAGTGTCTGGTCTTGCTGGACAAGGGAAAGGAAAGCAGGTTTCATTTCAGAGCATCACTGAACTCACTGGAGTCATCTGTGACCACTGTGGTTGCCCCGGACTGGAATATCCAGGAGAGGGCTGGCATTTAAAACAGGACTCAAGAGGGACTTTAAAAAAGACCCCACATAAAAACCCCACATAAAAACTCCCTCAGGAGGCTAATAATGAAAAAAGTGAATGTAGTCCATGCACACAACTAGATGGTTTCAAGGAATTTTCAACTCTAGAAGAGTCATAAACCATTACGAACCAGACTTACAGGAACTGGCTTTGGGAGCATCACAAGTTTCCTCCCACGCCTTGCACAAGTCTAGCATTAATTTCTGGTACAGAATGGGACTTTGCCTCAATACTGGGCTCTTCACACCTCACCCCACTGTTCCTATTCCATTCGCTTCCACTGGTGATGAAAAAGCTGGGAACTAGAAAGCAGACAGCATCAACTGCCACAATCTGCATTCCCATATAAGCATCTTTTCACGCAGAAGGCAAGGAGATAACGTTCTCCATGCCAAGACTCCTATTAACTTCCTCCTACGGCGTTATACAGTTCAGATGGGGAGACAGAGCTTTACCTGCTGCATGGGAAGCGGTGAGGAGACACGGTCTGACTCAGGAAACAGAGGTGACCGCCTTCCTGCCACCTACCCCTTCAGCAAAACAAGCTCTCTCGAGTTTCCAAGTGACTAAATTAACACAGCGCATCTCCTCAAAGCCGGCTCCTTCAGCCCAACGTGTGAAATTACACCCCGTACAAAAGCATGCCATCTGTGCAAGGCAGCATATAGAAAATTCAGTTTACACAGATGGGGCATATCACACGCTCCCTTATGTCTCTATCAACACAACAGCTTTGCAAATCTGCCCTAAATAAAAACAAAACTGACAACGCGTCACGGCCGAGGCCAGCAGGGCTGCGTCCGCCTACCATGGACTTGGCAGAGCTGGGACCGTTCTCTCCACTTCTGACAAACAACTCCCTTATAAATGGAAAACTTGCTAACGTTCAAGTACTCTGCTGCGTTCAGATGTCAGGAGGATGGGATTCAACTAAGTCTCCTGAAGGGATCAACGAATTGGCCATCAAATTCATAGAGATGAAGCTGTAGGTTGCTTAAAAACAAGCGGGACATGACACAGCCTCCTTACATCCACAGCAGGGACAAACACATTTTCCAGTCCCATTAACTCCTTACCAACACATAAAAATAACACTTGAAAGATGTTTATCTTCATAAGCTACATTAGGTGAAGAATATAGTTGAATAATATAGCAGAACACATATGGAAATGCTTAAGCAGCAGCTCCGTTTTCTGTCCAAGAAGTCTGTAGGCAAACACAATAAACTTCAGTTACACGCATGACAACTCAATGTACTAAAAAACCAACAACCCACCAATAAAAAAAAGACAGACAAAGTGTGTTCTCGTAAAAAACAAACTTCATCTGTTTTGTAGGAGGAGCATCTGGCAGTAGCTGGAACAGGCAAATACAGGAATAGCAAAACACAAGTCACAGAATCACAGAAACCCAGCATGTCAGGAGTTGGAAGGGACCTGGAAAGCTCCCCCAGTGCAACCCCTGCCAGAGCAGGATCACCAGAGCAGTCACACAGGAACACAGCCAGGGCTTTGGGTGTCTCCACACAAGGAGACTCCACAACCTCTCTGGGCAGCCTGGGCCATGCTCCATAACCCTCACACTCACAAACTTTGCCCTCATCTTCAGCTTGAACCTCCTGTGCTCCAGCTTGGGACCATTGCCCCTTGTCCTGGCATTGGCCATCCCAGAGCAGAGCCTGGCTCCTTCCTCCTGACACTGCCCTTTCCCAATGGATCCCCAGGAATGAGGGCACCCCTCAGTCTCCTCTGCTCCAAGCTCAAGAGCCCCAGCTCCCTCAGCCGCTCCTCAGCAGGAGATGCTCCACTCCCTCCAGCATCTTTGTGGCTCTGCTGAACAAAATAAAGTCAGATCGCATCTTCATGTGGCTGATGTTGTATCTCAGACATAGGAAAAGAGCCAGGCAGCTGCATTCTCCCCCGCATTCCCAGGGCCCGCAACTACCTGTAGCTTCAGATTTCCACATGCCAGGTCTTGTGTACTGGTATGAAACAGACTTTGTAGACCTTTCTTCCAAGATACATCCATGCAAACTCTCAGCACCGGTGTCTTGTTGCAACAACGGCCACATTGTATGCATCACGTAAAGAAGTGTTTCTTTTGGTTTGTTTTGAACCTCCTACTTCCATTTGATGTATCTACTTTTTCTTAAGGAATGAATGAGAAACGAGGAACGATTGCTCATCTTCTGTCCCACTCCGACATCTTTTCTTCAGGCCCAGACACTCTCCATTTGCAAGCTGGTCCATAAGCTGTTATTGGGGAGGCAGTATCTCATTTAACACAGCTGTAAACAGAGATAATTCCATTTTCTCACGTTATTCTGTATTTACTGATGCCAAGTTTAACCTGCTAGGTTATTTTCCAAACACACAGTACTGTAAAGCAGGTACTTCTGCAGCTTTAGAGCTCACCATGCCAAAGTACTTCTAAATTACTCGGACTTTGTTATTTCAATATCCATAACCCAGATGTCTGCTGAGCATTTCAAGGCTTTGAAGACTCATCAAGTGCAACTTCCTTTTACAAAAGACATGTTTACGGCTCCACATTCATATAAAATCATGTGCCAAATAAATCCAATCTATATTATTCTTCTGACGACGCTGCACAACACAAAGCCAGATTTCTGGCTGCTGTTCCCCAAGCTCCCTGCAACGCCTTTGCAAGTTGGCACCAAATCAGCCCTATCTGTTCTCTACTGGGACTGAGGGGGTTTTAATTGAAAGTGTTAATAATCCAATGGTTTCTCCCTTGGCTCTAACATCGTGGTCCCTGCAGTCAGTTATTGCTCACTGTGTTCTGAAAGTCTTCCATTGATAGCTGGGTTTGAGAAGGGTTCTGGTAGAGAAACCATGAGGAGCAGAGATGCCTCAGACGCTCATTTCTTTCTGCTCCACCTTCTGCAAGCGATGCTTTCACGCCCCGGGCTTCAAGAGTTTCTGCAAACTTGCAGACAAGCTTCTTATTCCCAACAGATTTGGAAAAGAGCTGTCACTTTTTATACTTTCTCCAAGCTGTTCCGCTAAGTTTTTGGCGTTTCAAAGTGTTTGTTCTTTTCTGTCTTCCTCTTTTGGTCATGACTTCAGCTTTTGGAAGGACGCCTCTGCCTCTCCAGCCTTTCTCCCCTGCTGTTTCACATCATAACTTTTCTCTCTCCATCAGTTTTTGATAGGGCTGGGGCATTTGCTGTGCCACACAGCGCCTTGAAATAATCTTCACACTACCCACAAACATTTCGCCCTTTTCACTGCTTGTTCCAGTTTTTTTTCAACAAGCTTCCTCATCCTGATGCACTTCCCCTTTTGAAATCACATCTCACCTCACTGAAGTTTTTGGCTTGGATTACTTCACCACACTTGTGTTCCCACTGGCAGTGAAATTGGGTACCAAGTTGTGCACGATTCCCAGGAGAAAGTCAAAAGTATCCTCCTCTGGGTTCCCTCTCCAGATGTTTCCAGATGTCATTCGTGATGCCTAAGAGCACTGAGGTGCCAGTTTTCTCCCATGGTTTTTCCTACTTTAAAGCTACATCCTCTCTATTATTCTATATTTTTCCTATCTACAAGTTCCAAGAATTTCTAACCTTAAGGATTCTGTTATTCACACAGTTATTTTCCTGACACTGCACTATTTCCCCATGGGTTTGAGCCACTCTGTCATTTTTATGCAAGCTGTAACTTTGTACTAGGGTGTTCCAATTGGTGTTTTACTCCCATCAACTTTCTTACAGCTCTACAATTGGTGTTTTACTCCCATCAACTTTCTTATAGCTCTATTCACAGAATCACAGCATGTCAGGAGTTGTCA
>NW_010198534.1:13317-36020 GCF_000695765.1 Mesitornis unicolor | reverse complement strand
TATTTTCTGTTAAGGTATTTATTATTTTTATAAATTATGTGGAGTTTGAAAGAAAACTGAAGTATTGAAAGTTCAATGAAAGATGAGGAAAAATACAGTATTCATTTTAGTATGTTTTTGTATAACATTAGAACCATTTTTGTCCTAGCAGATTAAAAAAAATCATAAAAATAATATAGGAGTGGAGCAGAAACACTCACTTGTTCCCTTTCAATGCCCAAAAGAAAAGAATGTCCTTCCATATTCTGAAATAACAAAGAATATAGTTTCACATTATATATAGTTAGCTTGTGCAACTTATTTGTACAGTGTATAACCAAAGAATAGAACTTATCTGGATTCTAAAAAAGTATGAAAGTTTATATAACAACAATCAGAACTAGAAATAATTTAAACAACAATCAAGAGTGTTGAAAAGGATAACTAGAAAACAAATTAGATTACTCAAGGTTGCAAAGAAACCTTAGATGAAGAACACATTGTTAATTCATCATGCCCTTTCCTTCCCAGTATTGTATGAATACCATCTCACAGGTGTCTGGACAAAATAAATGCAGTCATTCATCCTTCTCAAGACTAACATGCAAATGCAAGTTCTTATCAATGGCAAGTAATTCCCTCAGCAGTTCTGTTCAGATAGCTTTAATAATTTCTTTAATTTCATTGAAGTACATGCTACCACAGAAGCTTGAGATAAAGCATCCCAATAAAAGGGATGTCCTTCACATGTTAGAAAAACGCAAAATTTGCAGAGAGGATCTGTTCTCTACGCATTCCTCTTAATTCCTTGCTCTGATACTGGCTTGTCAATATCGCCAGCAGAATTCCCAGGTATTCTAGATTTGTCAAGTAACCTACTTGCATCTAAGATCACAATACCATGAGGCAGCTGCAACTCACATTGCATCATCATGGTTTCACTCTATGTACAATTTTGAGAAGACACAATTGACACCTGCAATCTGCTTGAACAAGGACTAAAAGAAAAGTAATATGGAGCATACAAACAATTCCTAGAAAGGTCTCAGTAGGTCATCTGATCAACATTTTGCCTAGGGCAAGAATACTTAGATTTTTGCTTGTAGATACTGCTAACAAATTCCCAAAACACAGTACATTGCCAGCTTGATGTGGGAGGACTTGACTGCTCTAATGATTCTGATAGGTTCATTTTATCTTTGCACTTACAAATATTTTACCCAAATTGCTACTATAAAGGAGCTGCTATACAAATATGCATTGTTTCCTGCCCACTCAAGAAAACAATAACACACTTTGGCAGGCAAATTGAAACATGAATATAAAGATCTCATGGTTGATTGGAAATATCTTAACTTTGATCTCTTGGATTGTATACATAGAGATACACTTTCCTCGTGACATCTTACTGGTTTTTTTCATACACATTATCCCTAAATTTTTAATTGTAATACAGCATTAGTAGGTAAAGAATATAATCGTCTTGACTTGGGTATTAATTTACTAGACATATATCACAAATTTCTTGTATCTCCTGAGCAACCTTTCATGAAAAAACACAAATATGAAAGTACTGAGAAGTTAAAATAATTCTCATAGCTTCACAAAAGGACTTAAACATTGAGATATAACTCCCAACAAATAATGGTGGTATTTATGTACCCTGGACCTTTCAATTTTGAGATGATTGTAAACCAAAGGGTCGGCCTGTCTGGGGCCTGCATACCTTAATGGCCTTAACCGACCTCACCTGGGACTTCCCCTTCCTTTCCTGGGTTCAGAGGCTCCATTTAAGGTCATCTGGGAGCCTTTAGTTCTGGCTTGAGGTATGTTATAGTTGTGTTGGTCTGCAAGCCTTGTTTCTAAATAGATCTAGAGGCCATTTGGGTGGAAGTCCTGTCTCCTTTTACTTCTATTTGCACCTTCTTCCTTGTACAAAATGGATTTAGATCTGGTTTGTTCTTTTGCCTTGTCTGATGCTGTTGATGTACACCTTTGCCAGCACCTAGTTCTGCCTGCTGCTGTCAGTCCTTATGGGACTGCATCTGCTCATGAGGGCATGGTTTGTACTGGGGTCACCCTGAGCTCTTGGCTTGTTCGCCTCACGGGATAGTTTGGCTGCTCTCTGATGCTCAGACAGAAGTGATTTATGCATGCTGTACAGTCAGAGTCCATATCGCTGTCCAAATTACTGTTGATTAATTTAGTATGTCAGTGTGAAATAAGAACATTTTTCACATGGGTCAACCAATTTATCTGGTTGCCATTCATGCTAACACTGGAAGGCCAATGGCATGGCATACTCTCTTGCAAAAAAATCACAGAATTCTTTCTTTGAGTAATTTATTAGCTTAGTAGCACATCTACTTGAAATGTCCCCAGGAGCCGTGGCTATCTGGTTCACAATAACATTATTACCCTAAATTAACTACTGAGATCACACTGGAATCAAAAGTTAAATGTATCATGCAGGAAGGTTGTGTGTACTTATATTTTCTGTTTATGGTACCAACGAAAGTAGTAAGATATTTTTCCACCAGTTCTGTGTTAAAAAACAGAATTTGCATGGGATGTAAACTGAAGAAGTAATAAGACTTTGTAAGACCTTTGAGATCTGTGAGAGTAGTCATCCTTTTTTATTATAATCTTGATTATAATAAATATAATCTGCAGTTAAGTGGCAGCATGGAGAGGCTGCATGCAGCACTTCTTCTGCTATTAAATCAGTATGCTATGTATCATTTCCCACATTCTCCTAGTCCATCAAAATACACTAATGAGATACCTTGCCATTGCCTGCTTCTCAATACAGTAAATAACTCACAATAGGGAAGTTACTGAAGAAAATGAGATACCTCTTTTAATTCTTCAGATGACAGAAAATGGTAATAGTTTTGAGAAGTGAAAACCTCAGTTTGAGTGAAGTGAATATTTTTTTAATGAATACTATATTAATTTGGTAAGATGGTGGCAGGAATGGACATTAATAAGTATTTTATTGGCCTTTTTTTTGTCTGTGGAGTCACCATAAAATTTCTTGTCATTTACAGAGGAGCTCTCTGTCTCCTCATAGAAAGTCTTCCTCAGAGTCATTATAAAGAGACAAATGGGCTTGTGGAACACCTTGTTCCACAGGAGTTGTCAGACTTGAGATATGGAAGACAACTTGGAAGGTTGACTCTTTTAGAGTCTGAGAAATCATAGATGTCACAGTGTAAGAGCTTTCATTGAGAGTAACCTGTCCTTCTGAACTAGGTCATATAAAGAATAAGGGACAGACATTGGAACCATTTCACAGAATGCTACAACTAGTGGCTGTTACCATCTGTTCCCCACTTTTCTTCCCTGTGATTTGTGCAAGAATGTTGTCACAGGTTTCAAGCTACAGGCTTCTGATGGACTGTGTTACTACCGCTCTGGTGCCTTTGTCCTTCCTAGTCACTTGATGAGGAACCCTCAGCAGCCTGGAGTCCCTGTTCTCTTCTTTGTCAGACGTGTTTGGTTCCTTTTTTTAATGTGAAAGGTGGCAATTCCTTGCAAAAGAAACAGATGTGCTTCATGGGATGTGATTTATCTTAACGACCTTTAATGAATAAGTATCTTCTGAAAACAAGTTGATCATCCTGTTCTCTTCACTAAATTCCTTTTCATATCTTCTTTTGTTAGTTGGAAAGGCCATTGTATGATGAACTACTTCCTTGTGAGCTGCCTGATATTTTTTTGAGGACTAAGTGTGGGGGAAGTCTACATATTCCAGTACTTTAAAAACAAAAACTGTTGTTGCAGGCTTAATAAATTGAAATAAAATTTTACCTAGATTTATACAGAGTTAAAATAGACCTCTATAAAAAAAAAAGAAAAAAGAAAAAGAGTGTTAAAAGTATGCCTTCAGTAGTAACCTCTGAAATAACATATTAGCTTGAAATTGCGATTTTTTTAATGCTTTCTTTGATGTCTTATAATGGAGCTGCTGAATTAACCCCTGGATCTGAAAATATTAATTACTGTATTCATTCAGTGAAGATACCTGACAGATATTAGCTGATGCAGCAAAAGATGAAGAAAAGTCATTAATATAAGGAAATTATTATATTTCTACTGTACTATTGATTCCCAGCAATAATGCACCACTACAATGAACCTTAAATCAGGGTAGAAAGCAGAACATAACCCACTATATTGGTATTATTGTAAAAGCATTTTATCTCTGTACTGCAAAGAAAACACTTGACATTGCTCCTTATTGCAGAAGTTTTATGCTGAGTACCTCAGGTTCAAGGCCGTAAGTTTCTCGTTTTTCTAGCCCAGACTCAGTGTAGTTTGTGCTCTCTTTAACTATATACTTCAAAATCCTCTATCCCTGGCTCTGGAATCCAGAAATTAGAAGCTGCTGGAACATTTCCTATGCTAAATAATTAGTGTAATACTAAATAATTATCTTCTGCTTGTATCATACTTGAAACAGGTATGTCAATTAGTTTCATTGATATTCGTGAAAGGGGAAGAAAGTCCAGACTCTCTAGTGTGTTCTAGATTCTTTAAGAACATATAGTGTTCAGTCTCCAAAATAATATTTTTCTTGCTCTTCTATCTATAGTCCCAACCACATTATCCCTAGACTAATTCTGCTACAATTATGGGGTTTAACCTAGCATAAGGTCTTTAACCCCTTTAACATTTGCTTTACAGTGACTCCCATATTTGCTTGGAAATCCTGGCCAGAATGGCTGAATTTCAGTGCTTGCCTCCCTCTTAAGCCAATCTGATTCCCTCCTACTATTCTCTGAATGTTTTTACCTTCCACATTATGCATTCTGAACTCTTTTTTATTTAATATTTTTCCTCTATATGTCCAAGACCAAACAGCAGCAGCACCGAGATAATTTCTCATTCCTTCTATCATATTTTGTATCCAGAATAAAAGGAGACATGAAAATTATAAAGAAAAAAAATCTAAACTGGAGGGCAGATTTATTTTTTTTTTTGCCAAATGAATTGTCAGCTACTTTAGGGACCAGGCAGGTATCTACTTAACAACTTCAAGTTCAGATTTTGCAAAGGTGTGTAACTTAGCAAGGTTCTTGCATATTTTCACTGAAATGTCAATTGTCAGTCACAGGGTAACTCACTAAGTTAAGACTGTGATCCAAAACAGTGAATGAGATAAAACTTCACAGAGAAACAAATAATTGGTTATTTTCAATGAGAACCAAGTAACGCACAGTCTTGATTTCTCATTCTTGGAAGCAAGTGATTCACTGAAGCTGACATTAAGAAGAAAAATTCACCACAGGGATAACAAACCCTGAGTGAAGTGGAAATCTAAACCAGACATTTCTCTTGGAGTACTTCAGCCAAAGTTTCTTTATTTTACCAATATAAAAACAACTAAAAAAAATTTTGCTATGAGAACTGTCCCTTTACTATTTCTCTTAATAGAATACTTTAAATCTGTGCAATAAGGAGTAAGCATTGCAAATGCTGAATTTTAGCTACTATCAGACTTTGCTGTAAATATGAGTCAAAATATTTCACATCTTCAACAGAGGGACAAGACGTTTCTGTGGCAATTTGAATGGAATAAAATAAAAATGTGTGAAGTGAGAGAAAATTAAAAAACACCACCAAAACTTAAAGATCTACGAGAAATTTTGAATACAGAAGCTTCTATAAGAAGCTCTGACTGTAGAAGACTCCTGTATGATAACCAAATTCCTTCTGAAATGTCAGAGGAAAGTACGTGATTGTGTAATGATCTCAGATGGCTTCTGTTTTACATTCAGAGCACAATCCTGTTCAGCTTTCATATATTCAGCCATTTTGAATAGTGATCTTAGGAGTATTTAAGCAAGTCTAATACTTGGAATAAGAAGGTTAAAGAAGCCTGACTTTCAGTACTTTCTGCATGCAAGTGATTTTATTTTAATAATAATGGAACAGTTAGTTTTATTTAAAGTATTCTGTGGCTTACTGAAGCACATAATTAAGCAAAAGGCACCTGAAAGCACACACCTAGAGACCAGATAGATGTAAGCAGAGTCCCTGTATGGGACTTCTCTTTCTGAGAACAAAATAATTAACTCATTTGGAGTAAGAGAATCTATTTTTGTGCTTTTATGTATTCTCAATGATGTAATTTCTAGTACTTCAGGCCTGTATTTTGCTTTCTTTTTGTGCCTTATAGAAACTGTATGGTTTTTACAGAACAAAAGCTTTGTGTCTGTTGTGGTTTAAACCCAGTGGGCATCTGAGCACCATAATGCCCACAAAAGGGCTAGACAAAATAAAGACTAGGAGGGCTTTTTCTCATCACTTATGGTCATGGGCAAAAGCCTGTGAAATAATGAAAGTCTTGGTATTCTTAGTTATCAATTAGAAACCACATGATAGTGATAACACTGTTTCAGACATATGTATGGGCTTAAGGCAATTAAAAATCAAGCCTACTTCTGTTCCAGTTTTCAATGTAGGGAGATTGTAGCTTTCATTTGAGACACTTTCTCATAAGCATAGACAGAAATTTATCTTAAGAAAGTTAAACCTAATTCACTTCTGGTGACTTTGTTTCTTCTCTGATTTGAATACAGAGACAGAAACTTTCTTATTATGGACAGTTTTAGGAGATTGATCTACATATTGCCATTTTCGGCACCTTCTTTTAGTACCCATTAAAACATCAGTAATTTTGCAGTTTAAATTACTGGTTCTGTTTTTCTTAATATTTCAAGCCTTCTTCTGTCCTTCTCCTATTATTAATATTCACAATTATAAGAATGGAATTAAGACTGGAACTATCAGAAATTTAAACCAGATAATGCCAGCAGAAGGTATTATGTAGATAAATTTAAATTCCCATGGTGAAATGTTAACTGCAGTGAAATCACTGACCAAAACCAGAGAAATCTCTTGCATCTTTCTATACTGTCTGTTGAACTTAAATGCTAAATTCCTTATGGCAATGGACTTCTATTTTATATTAAACATATACAAAATAACTCTTTCATCAGTAGTGAGTAACAGTGTGTGAAAGAAGTAAATATGATAATACACTCAGGGGTTTAGTAAATAAAATGGTCACACTCCAGAGCACTTAGGCTAGGATTTACAAAGTTAAACAGTTCAGCGATTTTATTTGATCCCCATGACACAAATGCAGAGGTCAAAGGGACTGTTATTTTCCCTGTCTACTGTCAGGGAACAGCCATGTCAGTAGAAAACTAGGCTAGAGAAACGCCCAGTAAGAAAAGTTACAATAAGAAAAAAAATACAACTCCAGATAGAAAAAATACTATAGTTTAAAAAAAAAGGAAATTAGTTTATTAGTTTTGAAATAACAGAAACAGAAGGAAAAGATACCAATACCTAAGAGGAAATATTCTCTAGCAGTCATTCTTACAGTCTAGTCCCTACAGATAAGTGTTTATGTGTACAAGAACATAATGTTGGAAAGCAGGATGCAAGTCCTCCACAGGAGTCATCCCACCAATGTGGCACCCGTGCCACAATGACATCCCTCAGCACAAAGCCTGTGGGAGAGCAACAGCAGAAAGAGGGCAGCATTATGCAGTGCAAATAGGTTTGGACTTGGCAGGCTGCTTTACTGTACTGCTTGGTATACACTGCATTGCCTTATAGATAAACATATGGCTTAAAACAGTGCCAAATAAACTGCCTGTAGGTAATCTGTAATTTGTATGCTGATGTAGCAGAGGAACTGTAGAAGGAAAAGTAGCCAAAGCCATAACCTGTTCTTTACCCTATTTGTATGCAGTGAGCACAGTACTCAGTCACATCTATCTGAATTATCTTAGACCACCTGTACTCCCAGGTAAATTATACCATCAAATAACCTGAAAAAAAATCAAAACTGAAGCTTGAGAATGGTGGAGTAGAGGAAGGAAATATGTAGAATCAGTAATATAGAACTGAAGAAAACAGTAAAATTAAGTTCTTAGCTAAATTTTTCCTCATACATCAGTAGTAACTGTAGTATAACCACCAGTGACACTGAGTCAAAGTGCAGATAACCTGTGGATAGTATGCCTGAAATAATTACAATTTATTAATGACCTAACAGTGGAAAATGTTATAGAATTCTTAAAATACAAATTAGTTTGTCTTCTGAGGCATTGTATTTTAGATAAATAGTTGTTTTCCTGTAGCAAGATTTGTTTCTTGCCTCAAATTATGATACAACAGATATGATCCACAAATTACAGTTGACTTGTGGAGTCTTATTCAAGTAATCTGATTTAACTCAGAAATTTTTCACATCCTGAAGACTGAAATACACCGAAGTTGGTAGAGCTATTTTTACTGAAATCTAATTTGCAGCCTTGTAAATAATGAGAAAGACATAAATGAAATGTGTGGCTTGGTTTACCTCTTTTTAATCAATAAAAATATGAGTAGGTAAACACTTTCTGAAGAGCTAATCTGGTCTTCAGTCCAAGGCCATTTTCAATTAGAAGGCATGGGGAAAAGTATTGTATCAGAAGTTCCAAGTTCATTCAAGTTTAAAGGCTGTTTTTGATTGGGTTTTGGGAGGGGTTTTTTTGCAGTTTGTTTTTGTTTACTTGTTTACCGAATTCTCTGTTGTGACCCCTACATCCCCTTAAAATCTCCAGATAAACTGTCCTCACTACTTTCTTTAAAAAAACCAGTTGCCAAAGATGGAGGAGATTGTACTGATGTCGCCTCTTTATGTAATATTAGTTAGTCTTTTAATCTAGAAAATGAATTAGACATGTTAACTGATCTCTGCTTCAGAGGCAAACAACTCACATTTACAGACTTGTCAGGGATTAACTATTCACCCTTTCAGACTGAGTGCTTCAAGATACCAACATACTTTTGTAATAGACTAGCATGGTTGAGACTAGATTTCTGGAATGTCCCTGTGTTTTGCTTTCCTGTTTTGCAAAACTGTGACCAGAATGCTGCTTTTCCCCTCTCACTTTTTTCCACTTCTGTTTTCACCTCCATAATTTCTTTTCCATACTTATACTCAGAGATTTTAGTTTCCACAGGAGCCTAAAAAATAGGTGTTGTAACAATCATTGTCAGTTGGTTTGGGTTTTTTATTATTATTTTATTTTCACTCTTTTTTTGTGGTTATTTATCAGAAAGTCACAGTAAACTCACACAACTTGAATGGAGTCTTCAAAAAGTTTAGGTGAAAACAAATATGCCCAGAAGATAATATCTTTGACTTTTACATTGATCTTTCAATTATAATTCCCAAAACTTAGTTTTAAAATTTGGCACCAAAAAAGTAACTGTTTGTTTACACTGCTTGCTCTTTGAATGATTTCTTTAAGGCATGTAATGATTGACTGAAACAAAGCTTCAAAGAGGTGGTGAGGTAAGAATCTTACCTGGATTGCAAACTACTTTCATGGTTGCATTGTGATACTCCTTAGCTGTGTTATCACTTCACAGAATACACTTATTGGCACTTTGGGGGATACAGTATTCTGATGTGTTTGAATTCACTGTATTTTTACTGTGAATGGAACTATCCTGTATTATCCAAAGCTTTATAGTAAATTAACTCCAGACTACAACTGATAATCTCAAGGCCAATTGTTTTATCATGGGTGCCGTGTCTGCGCCTACAGGGGGGAGCTGACCCAAGACTGACCAACGAGGTATTCCATCCCACATATGTCATACTCGATATAAAGCTGAGGGATCATGAGGGTCTTCACCCACATTCCATCTTGGAGCCCTTCCATCTCGAACCCTTTCATCCATCTTGATCCTGCAATGGCAAAGTCCGAGCAAAACCCTGCTAGTTCATCTGCCTCTGATCCTGATTTGTGTGTTCATGCATCCTTCTCCCACTGCTGCTGAGTCCAGACTAGGACTTTTCCAGTTTCCAGCTCCACAGAGCCTCTGGTGATATATACATTATTGAGAGAACGGTGGGGGGAGGATTTTATATTGGCTTTATATATATATAATTGTACATATTTCTATATATTTCATTATTTTCCTATTTACATTATTATCCTTTAGTATTAGTATTATTGTTTAATTAAATCTGTTAGTTTATTTTTCAACTCGTAAAGTCTCTCTCCCTTATTCTCTTTTCTCTCCCTTCTGGGCAGGGGAGAGGGGTTAATAGAGAGCATCTGTCTAGGATTTAGTGGCCAGCCCAGCCCTAAGCCACAACATTCTCTTAAGCGCCATACCCTAAAGAATAGGTGGCATCCATGTATATTTTCTACTTTTCATCATCGGAGAGAAAAATACTCCAACACTCTTGACTTTTATCATTAAAAAGATGTTCAGACAATGGAAATTTAGGTTTTAAATGCTTACCAATACTTATTAAATAAACAACTTCTTTTTCAGTGGAAAGATTCAGAGTTACAGTTTATCCAAGTAGAATTAAAGCAATATCAAATAATGAAAATCTCTTAGAGAATGAAAATTCTGGTTTCCCAGGACTATTGCTATGAAAAATTGCACACTTTTTTCCCAGACTATCACAGCACCAGGCAAAAGTAAGGAGAAATGCTGGGATTAATTTTTAATGATGACTTTTAAATTTTACGACAACCTAAAGTAAATTTTTATTTATGTATTTTATTTATATTTTATACTTTTCTTATATGTTATTTATGTATTTCCTTTTCTTTTTAATACAAAGTTAATGCACAAGTTAGTTCTCCATGAATATTGGGTTGCTTTAGAATACAAGATCAGTACTTATTAAATGAATATTAGAATGGTAGCTACAGTTGGCTTTTAAAAAACAAATAAATATTGTTACATTTTTTAAAAAAACATAAATATTCTTATTAATAATTTGAAAGCTGGATAATTTTGTACTACTCTGGCAAGAATATTTCCATCAGTTTAATGTATGAGAGCAAATAGAAACACATTCATCTTACTGCTCATCACAAATATTGAATGAAAAAAAAGCTAAACAATTAACGGCAAACATATTAATTTTGTTTCTTTAAGTTCCAATTTAAAAATAAATGTTTTCATGCAAAAATTCAGACCCTTGTTGAAGTTACTAACAACTGTAGTATAACAAAAATCAACATTTAGGATTCAACTTATGATTACAAACATATTTTTTATATGCAGTCTAGAAATATTTTGCCTATTCCTAAATGCAAGGTAAAGTTTCAAACCAGTACACACGTTCACACTTGAGTAGTACTACTACTATAAATACAAATACTACTAAACTTCATGTTTAATTGTAGTTAAAGACTATTAAATACTAAGACAATTTTTTAAATATTTGCTTGTTAATCTGAAAGAAATTATGTACACTGAAAAATATGAGGAATAGCTTCAAATAAAAACTGTTGAAATAGGAAAATCACGATACAAAGATGAAGCGAATGGACAACAAGAAGTGGAGGCAAAAGTAGAGTACCAGTGGAAGGAAATGTTTCTTTCTGTGCCCTGAAAACAAAATACCACCTCCAACTAAAAAACTAAACATAACAAAACAAAAACCTAAAAAACCAGTCAGGCACAGTTTGAAAATTGCATGCATATTGTAGCCTAAAATAATTAGTTGTATTCAAAAGTTATTGAAGACAACTTGAGGAGGTCTGTTTTCTAAACCCTTTTGGAAAAAATTGCATTTGCAGGGAGTGAAGGTTCATCATTTCCATTGGAACCTCACAAGCTGGACTATAAGAATCTAACAGAGGGTTTAGAAGCATCAGCTATGATATGTTATTTTTTTAATGCAAATGAACTTCATAATGTAAGAATTCTAATGGCTGAAGAAAATATCTCTAAATTTCCAACTTGGCCCACAAGGGCTTCATATGCTGATCTTTTGATAAACTTTTATGATAATCCTTGAGAAATTGTTTTGTGTACTAATAAGCCTGAAGTGGAAGAAAGGTTGCTAATTTCAGTTCTAATATGGTCACTGAATATAGGAGGATACTAACATTCAAAAGGAAAATATTACTTACAGAAGATACCAGACATGGAAGCTACCTGTTGCAGGGAGTTTCATGTGGGTTTTGTCTACGATATTTCTAGGTATGAGAAACGATGCAGTTTCAGGTTTAGACATATTATCCCTACCTCTAAAAAGCTGTAGACAGTGGGACTGTCTTCCCCATGCAATGAGCAATTTGCTGCGATCTTTGCCCAGACATATATTCTGACAAATGAAGACATAGAATATCTTTTCTCTCCCTAGATTTGAGCTGGTCAGTAAAGAAAAAATGTGAATCGTCTTGATTTTTTTAATGGGATTTGGAAGGAAGGGTTGGGCAGTGGGTTGAATTTGAAAAACTGTGTATAAAAGAACTGAAAAGAAAAACTTAACAGGATCATTTTCAGTATTTCCTATTTTCAACAGGACTGAGAGGACAAGGATAATATTTTTTTCAGAATTTGCTAGTGGTTGTGTTTTAGGCCCTGCTTTATCAGCTTATATTAAATATAGCATTTCCCATTTAAATGCCATTTATACGTAAAAGGTATAACACTTTAGTACATACTGCCTCACTTGTAAGGGGGAGAAGAGACTACCATATGTACCTGGAAACAATCAGCATTTCCCTTCCCCCTGTAATTAATACAGCTAGAGTCCCTGAGCTTATCATAAAATGTACTGACATGAGCTAACATATAAGCTTCTACAGTTCAGAGTAGCCAATTATACCTGCTGACTGTCTGCTGGTAGCCATGGTATCTGCAGGCTTTACTGGTTGTTCTCACAGCAATCTCAGAGCTTAAATAAGCTCAGACACTGGCTCAGCTAGTTCAAAATTCATACTGCTCTGGCTTTTGCAAAGGGATCATGCTGTCACTCATTAGGGACTGAAGTGCAAGGCTGTGAAGCCCAGAGGGCTTTGTTCTATGCCAAGTAGCCTTCACAGGAACAGGAAGGATATATTCTTAGGCTCATGCAGATTTTTCAGCAAAATTTAGCAGAATTCCAGAGCTTCTATTAATGCATCTGTTCTTCATCTAATTTTGGTCTATGCTGTCTGATTAGTTTGCAAAAAATATCTGCAAACAGTATGCTGAAATTAAAAGATACTGCTTCTCTCTTTATGCTGTGGGTCTAATTTTGTTTTAGAAAGCAAAAGAAATACAGTCAAAACTTTTCAATCTATTATTAATCACTGAATTTGCACAAGTAAACATAATTGGCCAAGCACTCCCTGTCAGGTGCCCGTTCTTGTTTCATGTGGTTATAAATTGAAAAAAGCACCTGTGGGAGGAAGCTGACTCTATCCTCAGTCTCAGTTAAAGTGTGAAAATGACTTATTTTCTAAATCCGGTGGAAAAGAAGTTGAGTTGGAGTTTTAAAAATTTGAATTATTGAATATGAATAGATGCACAATTTGTTCCAATAGTTCCCCTTCACTACTAGGAATTAACATCCAAAGGAAAAGATTTACTTTGCAAAGTAAGAACAATCTACGGAAAGTTACCTTTAGTTCTAAATGCTTGCCCTGTCTCATACATAGAAAGGTTAAATATTCCAGGTAGCAGATGCACTCTGTACTGTTCTACAATCTGTTTCTACTGGTTAGCCTTTGCAGAAGTAGAATTGAGAAGCATGAGTGCTTCTTCCACAGCTTCATCTTTCTGCTAAAGGAGGTTCATTCAAGTGTTGGCTGTGTTTATTCAGTTGTGTCACTTCTGAAAAGAAGGATCTGTCTCTTTGTGAACTGAAGTTTTCTCTTACCTCTACTAACTGAAATTCCTGTTAAGATTAAAGGTGTGTTAACTGGGGCCACTTTTTCTTTCTTATATCTCGAAGGGTCCACTTGGTCTAATATCTGAACAGTATACAGACGTCATTATGTAATGTTAATTATCTACCTTGAAAATCACAAGAAGGAAATGAACACAATTCATTTTTGCTAAGTTTTCCTTAAACATAGTTTTTGAAAAAGCACTTTTTGAGCACTTTGTCTAAAAAAGTAGAATTAGCCCAAAGGGTCATATTTCATCACTCAAAAGTCTATCCAGCTCCATTATTTTGATCTCTATTTCCAAAGAAACTACAATCTATTGACATTTTGGACTGTCCTTGAGTATAATTCTTACTTCACCAATTCTGTTAACGTTTACTATGCTGTATCAACTGAAATGTAGAGTAATAACGTGACTTTCCAGTGGGACAGGTAAACATTGAGACAGAAAACTTCAAAGCATACTAGCTTTTTGCATCATAAACATAATATTACTCCGATGTTAATTTTATTTTCGTTTTCTACCTGCTGCTAGTTTCCCCACTTGTCACATTCTATCAAAATTTTATCTAGTGCTGACATGTTAGGCGTTTTCATTAAAAACTGTTGTCTCTGTAATCAGATAAATAAGTTAGCACTTCAGTTTATCTTTAGAGAGTGAGAATAGGGTTATGGATATTTAAGCTTAAAAATGAGAAGGCATCAAACCGGTTTCCTGTTTTGTCAAATCTTGTAAAACATAGCTTTCTTGATCTTGTTGGTTTACATGGCAATAGTAGATGCATACAACATAACAGTGCATTTTATTTATGTGTTTTCTTTCATGTGATTACTTGAACTTTCTAAGTGTCTATTGGGGTTGCAGATGGCATGCATTGCATCAAATGCAAGCACAAATACAAGCTGAATGGACAATGGATTGAGAGCAGCCCTGAGGAGAAGTACTTGGGGGTGTTGGTTGTTGAGAAGCTCAGCATGAGCTGGTAATGTGTGCTTACAGCCCAGAAAGCCTACCGTATCCTACGGCATCAAAAGAAGAGTGACTGGCAGGTTTATGGAGGTGTAATTTTCCCTCTACTCCGCTCTTGTGAGACCCCCACTTGGAGTACTCATCCAGCTCTGGTGCTCCCAACATAAGGAGGGCCACAAAAATTATCAGAAGGAGCACCTCCACTATGAGGCCAGGCTGAGAGAGTTTTGGTTGTTGGAGAAGAGAAAGCTCCAGGGAAACCTTATAGCAGCCTTCCAGTACCTGAAGGGGCCTTACAAGAAAGCTGGAGAGGGTCTTTTTATAAGGGCAATTAGGGATAGGATATGGGGCAATGGTTTTAAACTGAAAGAGCATAGGTTTAGATTAGATATTAGGAAGAAATTCTTTACTGTGAGGATGGTGAGCTGCTGTTGCTCAGAAAAGTTGTGGATATCCCTTCCCTGGAAGTGTTAAAGGTCAGGTTGGATGGGCTTTGAGCAACCTCGTCTAGTGGAAGGTGTCCCTGCCCATGGCAGGGTGTTGAAACCAATAGGTGATCATTCTATGCTTCTATGATTCTATAAATCATGCCTGCCATAGTAATGCTACGTAGTATTTCTGTAATATTTCTTAATTCAATATGCAAAATATAAAACCCACATGTGATCATGTCTAAGCAACTTTTCTTCAAATCAAATCCTGAGAAGTAGATAAGTCTTGATTATCACTGTCTTTCACTCATTCTGTTCCACATAATATTACATTTTCATTTTGCACAGTCTTCAGAGACAGTATAATCCATCTGCACTAAAAACTTAAAATCTTCATAAAATATTTTTGAGTCTTATTTCCCTACTATGCTAAGCACACATTAGTAACAAGCCCAGAACTGCAATACACTGGAAGAGGAATTATACTGCATTTACATATTACAATCCTCTCTGTCATTAGCACTTTCACAGATCTCACAGTAGTTGAAAATTATGTGATTTTTTTCTGCAAGAAAAGAACACAGACAAAAACTGACATTTGATATGTAATGCATTCCACATCCTTCTGTAGCCTGACTATAAAATAAATGCACACTTAAACATAGACACGTTTTCAATACACACTTAATCCTTTATCTCTAACATGTTATTGAACTTCAAGAATTTGAGTTCAGTTTTAATACTGATAAACTCAGTGAGTCTGAAAGCATCATACCTTGTCTGCACAGAATAATAGCAAAGTAATAAGATTTCTGAGAAAATATTAATAGCTTCCTGTGATTTAACTACTTTAAACAAAAAGGCCAGTGTTCACCAGTGCTAATACAAGGTCAAAGGAGAGTGAGCGTTTATCACTGCTTTTCACCAAAGGCTTCTTTGAAAAGCAACCATCTTCCACTTCACTTGTTTCACAAGATTTAAACACAATTATATAATCTAAAAGCCTATATCTGATCATCTAGTAAATCAGTGATGTTATATCCCTGAATAGTACCGGAGACAGCTATATTTATTTTAATTTGTTCACAAAGTGCGTAATCTTACACTTTTATGACCAAGAAGGCAGCCCAAACCTTTTAAAATCAATACTGGCCTTTGATTTTCAATGGTATGAAATTGTTTTCCATGAAATATAGCCTGATCATATCAGTTCAGTGAACTTGAAAATTTGCACATTTCAGATGTCTTTTATTTTATGGCAGATAAATTCTACAGCCTTATTTGGGAGTCGGTGTGAAAATTTGCACATTTCAAATGTCTTTTATTTTATGGCAGATAAATTCTACAGCCTTATTTGGGAGTCGGTGTGTACTTTTGATAGAAAAATAAATATAAATATATTGAAGCCTGTTAAGCTATTACATGAATAGTAATTAAATGTGATGGAAAAACACACAACATTCTAGGTGTAACAAAAATGTAGCTGTAGAATAACAATGATACCACGCTCTATACTCTTAGAGTACTAAAGAGAAATGAAAACACAGAGAACTTAATTAGCTCAAACTCCAAATGACTTTACCTAGATATATTGCAAAAAATCCCCTTGATTTCACTGCACTATTTGGAGGAGGATCAGAAGAGGGGAAAATTTCTTCTGTAACTTATCGATAGAGAGAGTTGTACACTGTTTTAGATCTAATTATGTTTTGCAGTGTGTTATTCTTGCTGTATTGCTGGAGGACTTCAGCAGTTGTTCAGAGAGGCAGATATGGTCATGTCTTCAAGGGAGAAAGGTATTGATTGGACATTCCCTATGTGAATTTTTGAATTAGCTGTAACTAGCTAAAGGAGTGCCCAGGTAAAGGGCTGACACGTCTTCCTCATGAAAACCTAAGCCAGCTTCAAAAAGTGTTTTTTAGGAAAACACTAATTTCCTTAATAAGGAATTCCATCCCTTGAAATTATGGCTCGAAGAAGCATAGCAAATAGTAATTTAAGAAATGTTCAGTCATATACTGCATAATTTTATTGATTTATTGAGTAAATATTAAGATCTTTCAGGCATTGTTATATTGTGACATTAAACTGCAGCACTGCATGGTATGTCACATAGATCTGCATAAGCAGCTGACACAGATGTAGTGCTCTTCGGGGCTTATCAATTACTGAGTTTATTTGATATAAATTATTTAATCTTGCTTGGCTCTGTATTTGCTCTGCATCCTGTGATTATACCTATTTTATTATGAATTAATAATAACAAAATGTAACACAAATATAAACAAGTGCACTAATAATATGATGATGAATAAATAGACACCAATGCTCTAAACAATCTACCAAATAATTTCAAGCTAAAATGAACATTTCTAGGATCATCAGTGAGTCTTCTTGGAAGACAAACAGATCATACAGGCATTGCTTTTATTGACCTACCATTTGCAGTCTTCAATAACCAGAAAATCAACCAGCTATATAATAAAAGAGTAATGTTCCCTAAAAAAATAAGATACTGCCTTTAACTATGGTATGGCTACTGCAAGAACATGATCATAGTACCTAACTATTTTTCTGCCAAAATTTCAAATATATAGCAAGTCTTACTGCTTCAAATGGACTTTTTTTTTTTGCAATGAGTAGGTTTTTTTCCACCTATACCATTAAAGTTAATAGTGCATTGCATAGCAGTTAATAGATGTTATTCATAATTTTACATTTAAGTAGAGTAAATTCCTTTCCACAGTTTAATTCTTGAACTACCTGGAGCTTTTATTAAATTGGCTCTCTACATATTAATTCATCTTGACAGACAATTTATGCTATTATTATTCTTATGATAATGCTACATCAGAAAATAGAAAACACAACATATGGGCAATCTATCTATGCCTACTCTGCTCTTACCACCTCCCTAACTGTTTATTATAATATTAAGTAAAGCTCTTGTGATGTAAATAACATTTCTTTTATTATTATTCTTAATGTTTCAGGAGCACATTGTCCCTTTTGTAGCTAAGAAAGACTCTTTTTGAACTTTAAATAATGCTAGTAGCCTTGTTAGCTTTAGGGAAATAACTCAAAATATTAATCAGGGGAATTTAATTTTACCTTTGACTTCTCTTTTCTGAGGGTAAATAAGGTACACTAAGAGTGCTTATTATTTTTGTACCCAATGTTCAGATCACACAAATAAGGTAAGTCTAGTAAACACATTACACCAATTTCACTATTAAAAGAACAAATGGCACAGTTAATATAAGGTAGA
Organism: Mesitornis unicolor; assembly: GCF_000695765.1. Classification (NCBI taxonomy): domain Eukaryota; kingdom Metazoa; phylum Chordata; class Aves; order Mesitornithiformes; family Mesitornithidae; genus Mesitornis; species Mesitornis unicolor. The sequence continues at coordinate 17,666 of NW_010198534.1, read as the reverse complement.
TCTATTTCATGGCTTCCATTAGCTTTTTCATACATACCTCTTTCAAAGGTTAGAGTCAATTTCTAAAAAGCATTTGGGAACTGGAATGGATTTTGAGGTAAAACACTGCCTCTTTCATGTATCTTTTATTCTGAATAAATCTTTCCTAGGAATTTCTCCAAGTAAGAAAGCTAACCCAGGTTAGCTATAACATGTCACAATGTATTTTGAACTTCATTTTTTTCTGTTCACTAAAAACTGAAGTAATAACAATACATTGTTAACCTTCTAACCTTACCCTAACTTAACGGTATCTGAAATAATGCTAAGATAATAAGCAGGGTCAAGTAGTTCTACCACGTTATGAGTGCAGCATTCTGTGTCTTGAATATTTTCTTTTTCTCCTGAGAGTGAAATAATGTTTAAAGCAGTTTGTTTTTATTTAAACCTCCTGATAATACAATAATAGCAAGAGTAAATGGCAATTAAGAAACTGATATTAAAAAAATCTTGCAAGGAAATAAGCTATTTGTTGTATTGAAAGCAAAATTAATTTCATTATAAAAAGGACAAGGACTAGCACTAATTAGATTAAAAACTCACTGGACATTCAATAAGGCCATTTCTAAGTAATTTTTTTAATGATGTTTTTCAAAAGACAAATTAATATGCCACAATGAAGACTGAGTGAAAATTGTCTTTAATCAATCCTTAATATTGCCTAAAAGCTTCTGTGGTCAGAAGCATTTGTCTTATTTCAGAAAGAAAGATGTCTTACATACAACACATAAAGAAGTGATTGAACATAATGAAACACTAACACATATCACATACAAAACACTTTTCTTCTAGATCAAACTGTCCTTTGATGTGATTTGTTTTCCACAATAGTACTTCTGACAGAACTTTAAGTTATTCACTATTCTTTATAGTATAAAAATTGATGAAACAGATAATTGGCAAGACCTTGTGGACAGAAACTTAGATGAGACTTTTTCTACTTTGACAAGTAGCTCTACCCTATTCAATGCTGAATGATGTGTGAGAATGCTGCTGTCAGATTTGATAGCATTATGCATCATTCTCCTTTGTAATCAATATCTTCAATGGCTGATGATTAGCAGGGGCCTAGAAGTGTGAGAACATTTAGCTTCATGTCTTGCCAAGCATTGTCATCTAACTTCATCTGTAAAGCTGCCTTCAGATGTCATTGAACAAAAGTAAAATCATACAGACCAGTACCTTGAAGTTATTCTCTTTTTCATCTTGGTATTATTTTTATCTTGACATAAGTCAACTCATATTGTCTGTACAACTAGAGAACAGTCAATACTCATGTCACTAGTCCTTTAAGAATTGTCTTTTGTTTTCAGATATAAATATATATATATATATGTATATAGTTATATTCCACTTAATTTGTTCTAACGTAAAGAAAAGTACATAATACTAGTATTTTTCATGTATCTGCTAAATGACTTTAGGAAACTTCAGCTTCTCATATAAATAATATTTTAAGAAAATAGTTCTACAACTCTGTTTAATTACTGCTGATCTGCTGATAACATTTCTTTCAACCTCTGTGAAACAGAGTGTACCTAAACAACTTAGTTCCTCAAAGCTACGAAGGTATGAAGTTCTATTGTCAAGTAAAATGTTATTTTCCCTCAGGATTGCAAGGCATATTACTGACATTTCAGGAACGAATAACACTTTCCACAATAATTTTTTAGCATGAGTAATGTTACTTTCTCAGCCTACTTGGTATACAGTATATATACTTAGTATATACTTGGCCAATGACTATATTAGCTGTTTTTAAAAATAGTATTGCACTGGTGAAAATGTTATTAGTCATCCACTTCTCCTCATTTTCCCTCTCTAAATGAAATAACCTCTATGAAATCTAAAATCTCTATCTCTCTTCTATCACTTATGAAACTATGCATGGAACAGTCTCTCTAGACCATACAGCATTTTTAAAGTTCCTATAATTCAGTGAAGATTTCACATCATCAACTTTTTTCCCCAAGAAGTTTTTAATACTGTATATTCTTTGAGAATGCTTTTATCAGATTTTCTGATACATAAATTGCATTGATAATAATTTATTCTACATCAGTATTTAAAACCACATTGATATTAATCTATTGTATACCATTCTTTAATTATTTTCTCACAAATCATATATTAATATTTCCCCTCAGTTAATGGAAACTTATAATAGCTATCGCTACCTGAATCATCCTGTTTACCCTTTCCTGAATATTTTGTACAACATTAGCTCTATGTCTGCTTAATGAAATTTCTGTAGTATATCAACATTCATTAAAAATAGATTTCAGCAAGCCACATATCTTCTCATTCAGCTATTTTATGAGTCCCACATGCAAGGTATCAAGACCTGATGATTTAAAATGTTTATCCTCTATAAATCCCCATTGGAATATTACATTCCTTTAATAATGGATAATAAAGCACTTCATTTTTATTTGATATATTCCTGTTTCTTTCCAAATACATAAATTATTTATTGAAAATTTCTAGCTGTTCTATCAGCACTTTTCTAATAATTGTGAAAAATAATACCCCATCTCTCTTATTATAAGACTATGTTATTTGTAATTTTTTTTGTGTTCCTAACATAATTTGAAAGCATCTATTTTTTCACTCCTCCTAACATTGCATTTTCCTTGATATCTTCAGACCTCCTTGATAAGTATCTTCATTCAGAAACTGGGTTAAAGTTTACTTAACTTTCTCTGAAATTTGAGTTACAGTTCTATTTCATAACATTCTTGCTTATAGTATACAACAAAGCATGTTACAAGGCCATATAGATTAATTAATTATCATATATGTCTTGGACCAGGTTCAAGACTGATAACTTATAATTAACCTCTGATTAGGCAAGCTGTACTTAATAATGGAGATTACTTTCAAACAAATGCATGTTTAACTATTAATTTATCTAAGTAGACAAGATATAGTGTTCCGAGATCATAAGCACTTCTGATTTTAATATTTTAATTGAGAAAAGAGCTTATGAAAAGGAGCAGATGAAATTCCGAAGTGAGATCAAATGCATATTTGATGCATTCGCAGCTCATGATTCATTTGATGCATCATAAATGAAGTTTGTGCTTATTTCAGTTCTTTTCCTTTTACCTTTCTGTTACTCTTTCTTTTGAGTTCTTTTGGTTTTTTATCTGCGTCAATGCATCTGTCACTCCTAGCAACAAAAAGTATAAAATTTTGGATTATTTTCTTCTCACTTTTCCTGTATCTCTCTGTAATTTTTACATTTTTTCTATTGCAATTTAAAATAAATGAAACATATCTTTCTTAAAAATTAAAGATTCTGAAACTAAAAAGGGAATTATGAAAGTGAGAAAACAAACTAAAACTGTAAGTGAGATTATAATATATTCAGAGAGAAAACAGAGACTGAAAGAACGAAGTGGAAAGAAATGCAATTTAATATAGAGATATTATCAATTAATTGTTCAAATTTTTTTTAATTATAGATGTAATATTAATTCAAAATTTGCAAAAAATTATTTGAATATTTCCTGTAAAATGTTACCTACATGCATATATGTGAAAAACTTTCCACAGCAACCTCATCTGTCTTAATGAATTCTTTTCATTACTGTGCTTTCAAAAACTGGACTAGCAAAGTCCATTACCCACTTTTTCATCTAAATGTTTCCATATACGATAGAATATATTATCTCAACATACAGATTAATTAACTACAGTTTCCATCATGGACCAAATTCAAGGTCATTTGCTTAATGAAGTATTTATTTCTATTTCTATAACCAAAATATAACCTTTAAATTAATTAAAGCTGTGTATCCTTTGTTTTCTGATTTCATGATTTGTCTGATTCTAAGACATTTCCATAAAATTTAAAAGTTCATAGCAATTACTCAATATGATTTAATTTGTTCCTGAAAGCTATTTTCCTTCAAAGATCAGGGAATAACCAGTAGGAGATCTTTTCTGCAAGATGATACATTAGATAAAATTGAATTTTAAATGAAAATTTTTAACATATCGTATTTTTAAACAGGGTAAAACTAATCGCCTTCTCAGCACATTTTTCATGTGCATATAAGGATATGTTTTTCCAGCCATGTTCTGTGATACTTAAAATTAATTAAAAAAATATAAAACATAGTCTGCACATGTCAATATGTTGATTTGCTAATGCTCTTATTTAGCAAATGTACTGGGATTGGCCAGGATTAATTTACCTTCCTTCATAGAAGTCTATATAGTGCTGTGCTTTGTATTTGTGGCTAAACTCTTGCTGATAACATGTCAATGTTTTGGATTTTGCTGAAGCATTCTTGCACAGCATC
>NW_010198534.1:0-13286 GCF_000695765.1 Mesitornis unicolor | reverse complement strand
CTTTCCCCCCTCCCTGCCCCAAATTGAGTAGGTGAGAATGTGAGGTTGGGAGGAGACACAACCTGGACAGCTGGCCCTAACTGACCAAAGAGATATCTTATGTCATATGATATGGTGCTCTGCAATGAAAACTCAGGAGGAGGAAGTAATTATGTTTGTGGTTATGGTATTTGTCTTTCCAAGCAAATGTTATGTGCACTGAGGCCCCAATCTCCAGAAAGTGGCTGAACAACTGTCTGCTGATGGAAAGTAGCTAATTAATTCCTCCTTTTCTTTGCTTTCACACACTGCTTTTCCTTTCTGTATTAAATTGTCATTATTTTGATTTATGAGTATGCTTGTCTTTTTACTTTCTCCCTATCCCACAGGACAGGGGAATGAGTGAGAGGCTAGATGGGTGTTTGGCTACTAGTCAGAGTTAATTGACCACAGCAAAAAAAGCTCCTAAGGTCAAGTTTAATATAATATAGTCTCATATTGCTTAAGTTTTGTTCCTGTTCTTAAAATAGGGCCATATTTATAATTAACTATTAGGAATAAAAGTTATCTGATGCTTTACTGTCTCTGCAAAACATAGATGTCCAACTATTAAAAGGAAAAATAGATGAGCATAAAAATATGTTGTGTATTGTTAAACTCTTGTAACGGTTTATTCTTGTAAGGAACAGATTTATCATGGCTGTCACAAATTGATCTCTGTCTCTTACTTTCTTGCCATGAAAATGAAATCAACCATTTTCTTAGGCCAGTATACCTATGCTGCTCTAAAACTCCTCAGTCACACTCAGAATAATTTTGGAGAAACACAGAGTGGTTACCTCACAGCTATGGTGAGGTAACAGAAATGGATATGAATGGATACTGTGGAAGGGGAGCAGAGGACAAAGGTAATTGACGATTTAAAGCTTTAGATCATAAGTCTTCCTTCATTATGTGGCCTCCACAGTGAGAAAGATCCTACCCAGCCTATTTGGTTACAGTCTGTGTTAAGTAGCTTGGAAGGGACCAAGGACTCAGTATTTGACATCAGTAATCAAAGGAGGTTTTTGGTTGGTTTTTTTGTTTTGTTTTGCTTTGCTTTGCTTTGTTTTGTTTTGTTTTTTTTACAGGTAAAATGGATTTGAATACCAAGTGCTTACAAATTCTGGTGAGAATGATGTGTTTAGTCATGGGAGCCATTTCCATTTACAGACTGAACTGCAGGATCTTCATGGCTGTACATTGCATTGTGCAGAAACAGGAATATCAGTTTATGGAGATACAGGTGGATGAAAACCTGTGTTGGCATCAAATGCACAGGCAGCAGAGCTCACTGCAAGGGTGGTTTTAGCAAGCAACTCACTATCTGGCCTGACTATCTCAGATAAACTAAGATTAGGTCGCTCCTGCTCTCTCTACTTCATTAATATTGCAAGGGAAAACAAAAGATATGCTAATTGGAAATATTAAAAGGTGAAATCAGTTGGAGAAACTCAATCCTGTCAGCTATCCTAGTTTTAAAGCCCTGCAACCTGTAGATACAGTTTCTTGTGTCACAAAAATTTGGCACACTGAATTGGGACGCAGTTAAAAAATTGTCTGAAACATATCAAAAATGACCTTGCACAGCTTTAAATAAAACTTAAAGAAGTGTTTACACATCTAATATTTGGCTGGAAAAAGCCACAGCTATTCAATTAGGAGCTGATTAAGACAAATATGAGGCTTCAGGAGTGTGGGAGCTTATCTATCTTTAGAACATTTTAATTAAGACCACAATGAAATTCTGCCACTTATTAGTGCTTTGCATTCCAGACAGAAATTTCTAGAAACAAAAATCAAAACCAAGACACAGAAAATAAAACATTAATTCTCTCTTCTCTAAAAGAGAGAAATCAATAAAATAAAATCACTTATGTTAGTCTTCAAAAAAAAGATATTAAGAAAGCTGTGGACCAAAACTGGTAGGCAACAGAGTAATTTAGGGCAGCATTTCAGACATTCCCTTGCCTTAAAAAGAGCCCTTCAAAACCACAAATGGACGAAGACATAAACTATAAAAGGAAAATGGGAAGCATAACAAAGGCATAATGCTATAGTACTGCTGAAATAAAGGACAAAAAGAAAACAAAATAATACAGGGTGGAAATAAGTTCTTGTCTGAATATTTGTTCTTTTGTTTGCCACCTGCATAAAATATTAATAATTCCCATAACCTACAAATTTCACTGTTTCATTCGATAACCTTATTCCTGTAATGTAATAACTACTATTAGACAAGAAACAACTAATAAAGGTGACAGGATTTTCTTGGGTTTTGGTTTTTTGTTTGTGTGGTTTTTTGTTTTGTTTTGTTCTGTTTTCTTTCAGTTTTGCTTGTTTAGTTGGTTTCAACAGAGTGTTGGTGGAAAGGTTGTGGATTCAGTAATGTAAATTCTTTATATTAAACATATTTGTTAAAACAAGCATTTCATCTCCAGGCCTATAACTTTAATGAGAGTTAACTATTGTTACTCTAAGAATTATAAACAATGGAGATAATATCCCAACTACATTACAAAATGAGATAGCTTCCTCAAGAAAATTAGATAAATCTAGAGGGAAGATTTTTTTTTTCTATGAAATGTTGATGTGTTGGATTACTCTTATTTCTTGATTCATATGTTATAACAAAAGTTATTGGAACTGTAGCATGAGTCACAGGAAGCACTTACACAAAAAGTTGGGTTTTTTTAAATTTCTTGGATTACTATGAATGAAGATGATGGTTCCACTAAAATCATGTATTTCCTTTTGTATTCTTAAAAATATGAATGGATCTTCTTATTTTTCTTAGGTAGAAAGACTTCCATGCAGCAAATGTGTGTTCTATAGCATACATTGCTTCTTGCAGTCTTTGGAACATTGTCAGATAAGTCTTTTTCCAAGGTCATCCATAGAGAGGTATTGAAAAGGTGTGAAAGACAGGAAGGAGTACTCTGCTGTAGATGCAGACATGTTGAGATTTGTTTAAGATTGTCACATTTAGGTGTTTACACTGTAGGGTTTAGGGTTCAATCTAAGATAGAAACTTACATTTTTCTATCAATGTACCTGAACATTTGCTAAATATCTACACTTCCTTTATAGGCAGTAGACTTTAAGTATGAATTTAAAGGAAGCGACAGACTGATTCAATTAATTATTTTCCTACATATTGGCATCTAGTCCCCTCTGTGACTCCTGAAACAAAACCAAGTCATATAAAGAGCTAACAGATATTGGACATAAGAGATATCTAAATGTCCTTCAGTAGGAGGTTGAGGCAAATATAGCAATATACATAGCACTAAATGTCTATTTTTAGGCATGTGAATCTCTCCCCAGAGGGATTCAGTGGCCTGGGCACAGGGGGCATTTGTGTTTGGTCTCTAGCTATCAGCCCACAGAGCAATGATCCCCTGTTTGTCATACAAGCCAGTGGACATCTTACGGTAATTCAAATGGCACTAGATTCCTGTGTATAGAAAACTGATATTTTCTACTAGTTATCTAATTTAAGGAGAGAAAAACTGTTTTGTAGACTCCAGTGGTACCTACTAAGTATTTATTGAGCATATTAGGAGCTTAGACACTAATTTCTCTTCTAAACTTTTCTCTTGTTACAGATAACTATTTGGTTATCTGAGTCTCCAACTGAATCTTGCCAGAAGTCTCCTAGAAGGGGTTACTACATAGATGCTTGCAGAGACTCAGTCAGCTCTAAGGACTACAGGATATCCAGTACAGATCCTTGCAAACCAAAAAGGCTCACAGGGTTCATCAATCTGAGGACTTTCCTCAAACACGAAGCATTTTAGAAACAGAATTATGCAAAAATAGACTTGTACTACATTTTGGTTTGCTTGAACAGTCTGGTTATGTCTATGCCAGTAAATTTAATTCTATTTTAACAGTTTATGTATAAAAGATCACATGCTTGTGAGTCAGAACTGTTTAATATGATCTTACATGTATAAGCACTGTGTTTCAGGTTTGATATTCCGTTATCTTGCAGCTTGGATCATTAAAATAAGTTGTATATCCTAGATAGTATTTTGGGAAGAGGTTAAGACAAGTAGTATCTGAATCTAGCAAAATATACAATGGTCTTGTACATATTAAAAAGGGGAAATAAGAAGTTTAATTAATTCACTTCTATAATTTGTAGGAAAAAAATACATACATTTGTCAAAGGGGTTTGTGGCAATTTTTCTATTTTTCTAGTGAATTTAAAAATTATGTATTCAGAATATTTACTGAAAAACAGCTCTGCAAGACAATTCTCTAAATCCTTTCACAAAAACTTAAATATAAATTTATAAATAGAAACTTTTATATTATTTATAAATAAAAGTTTATAAATATAAACTTAACATAAATTTATAGATTTGTAAAGGGCAAGTGTCAGGAGGAAAGAGCCAGGCTTTCCTCTGTGATGTCCAATGATAGGACAAGGGGCAGTGCAAACTGGAGCATAGGAGGTTCCATGTGAACTTAAGGAAAAACTTCTTCACTGTGAGGGTGACAGAGCACTGGAACTGGCTGCCCAGAGAGGTTGTGGAGTCTCCTTCTCTGGAGACATTCAAAACCCACCTAGATGCATTCCTGTGTGACCTAGTCTAGGTGATCCTGCTCTGGCAGGGGAGTTGGACTGGATGATCCTCAGAGATCCCTTCCAACTCCTAACATTCTGTGATTCTGTGAAAACTAATTCACCAGTTTGTGTCGCAAATTTAACAGTTCTGTTCTACCAGGGGTTTGTCCTTTCAAGTAGCAATGGCAAAAGCATAGTCTGCATCATGTTATGGCTCCTGCTTTTGCAATCTACCTCTTCTTGAGTTATTATAACACTTGAATCTAGCATGATAGCTGTCTTCTGTAATTAGAACATTTGCAAACTTGCCAGTTCCTCTTATATGTAGAACAAATTAGCCTCAGTTCCAAGAGTAGGAGAAAATTCATTCATGGAAGAAATTACATGAGACAAGTTGGATCTGGTTACCAATAATTTAAGAAAAAGTCATAGTATGTGAAGTAGAATTTTGTGTTTCTCATTTAGAATGCAATTTTCTATTTTATCATAACTGGTTTTTTATCTCTGTAGATACTTTCAAATATCTTATAGTACAGTACCTGAGGTATTGACATTACAGGTTATGTTACTACAGAAAAAAATCTTATTTTAAACTTCTAACCTTTCAATATAAGTATATAAGTGGAATACCTAATAGGACTTTTTACAAGTGCAAATTGGTTGAAGTATATGATATCCTGCAAAGATATTCATAGTTTAGATAGTGTCAAAAGATGTCTCACAATCAATGAATCTGTTTTCTGGAGCTTAATTGACTAAACCATATACCTCTCAAACAGAACAGTATCTGAGATCGTATTGTTCGCTCCTTTGCTCAAAAGCAGGAGCCCATGTACTGTGTTTTTCAAATTCAAGTAATTGAATAAATGGTTTTCAACAAAGATTCACATCTAGATTTTCTTATATCATCATATATTTAAACTTTTACTACTTACAGTTGTATAATTAATTTTAACAGTATTGTTTTATTTAAGTTATGTTTCTAAAAGATATATTATGATGTCTAAAGGTAATTTACATTAAAAATTTCTCATTCATTATTGCACAGATGAGAATAAAAGGCATTAAGGAGACTCTGGCTAATCTCTATTAAGTTAATCTCAATATTCATGACATTCTTCTTAGTACCTTTGACATTCCAATCCTGCAGGAGAGAAGAAGAGGGAAAGATGCAGTTATTGCTGTAAATGCTTCATGAAAGATTACACCATGTTGTTAGATTGCATAGGATCTGATCCATACAGTGAAGTGCTAGGAACTCTCACACAGACAGCCTTAGTGTGCAGCTTGGAGTGCCAGTAAAATGTCAGATCTCAAGTTGGTGGCAGGAAACTCTCTGAACAATCATAAAGAGAAGATTTTTTTAGCTTTAAACTAGGCAAACTTTGTTGGCTTTCCAACAAATGTGAGTTAAAAAATATTCTCTGCAATAATCTGGAATGAATTGTAATTTCTGAGTTTGCCATATAGTCTAGCAGTAGGAATGCTGACCATATGGGGAAATTAAATGTTCACTTACTGTCCTGGTTTACTCAGAATTTTAGAGTCAGTTTTCTATTGAGGAAAACTGCAGCTTTGTAAGGACTACAACACTCTATTTCATGGGAATTAAGTGATAAAACTTTGTTACAGTTTTTCAGCTAAAGCTAGTAACTGATGTTTAAGGTCTTCAGCAGTCATGAGATAAACAGGTACAGAGACTGTGGGGAGTGGAAACCCAGGGTAATTGACCCCAAGCTGACTCCAGGCTGACCAATTAGATTTATACCATACCATAAACATCACATTCGCTGTAAATTGGGGGATTTGCTGGGGTTAGCCCCCCTTCTCCTTCTTCTGCCTCCTTCTTCCTTCTTCCCTGGCTGACCTCTCAAGAGGGTCTTGTCTACTGTTCAACCCCTAAGACCTACTCCCCTACAATATTGGCTGAGTGTAGCTCTGTGTACTTTATATTACCACTGTTACTAGTATTAGGTTATATTATTATTATTTTCTTAAATCTATTTCTATTTCAACCCACAAATCTCCTTTCCTTTTCCCAACTCCCCTCCCCAGGTGGGGACGAGACATTGGATGATAGAACTACTGTATAAACCACGTCACTTACATGATATGCCTTTTTTATTATGTAGAATTAATAAAATTGAAATTCCTAGGTGTCAATTTCATTTACAAAATCATATAATTATTCTCTGTTAAATTTTCTCACTTCTAATTGTTACCCAGGAATGTATGGATGTGAAAAAAATAGGGATAAATATTTGAATGTATAAAATAAGAAAAAATGTAAAAATTTTCTAAAAGCCAAGGAAAACTATATTTTTGGTATCTTAATTAAAAAAATCTGCACCCTGTGTTCACAATCTCTCTCGAACATAGTAAAACAAGTAAGTATTATGAGCTAATGTTCTCCATTCCAATGGATCATAGAAAAAAAATTAGAGCTCCAAATGAAAGCAATTCATAGCATCTAAATTGTTTGGAGCTTAACAGGCCAGCTGTGTGTACTTCTGCTAAATCTTTATTCCATAAATGTGTACCTTAGTTAAACACACATTCAACGCACTTTACAAACCAAGTGAACTATTTGTGGAAAATCAACTGGATTTCTCCCTTTTCCTCCAGTAAAACTGAATATTAAACGAAATAAGAGTTATGAGACTGCAGGGTAAAGTGAATAAAACTGATTCACTTTCTGATGGACCAAGTGAAAATTTAAGGGTTTTGGAGAGAATGAAACTGGATGCAATTTAAGATGTCAAAGACGACTTTACAGTCATTGCTACCAATAAACCTTTCAGCATAACTTGAAGAGAGTTAGAGTCAGTGACGGAGCCAGAGCTCTAAAATTGGCTACTTTAGGTTTTTCTGAAATAACAGAAATCAGGAAGTGTAACTCCATTCTTAAAAGAGGTTATTCAATAGTGTCTTGGTGAGAAGACAAATAAAAAGAAAATGGGGCAACATTGTGAGACAATCAACTCATATGCAAAGTTTTAACCTGCGTATTTTAAATTGGAAAGGGATGCCGAAATTCCATTTTGCTGAGTTTATTACAAGAATACATACCTCTTTTCCAGTTTTTTCCTCTAGAAATCAAAAGGTTGCAGATCTGGAAAAAATATTCACTATTTTTCCACCTCTCAAAGTGTTTTCTCAGTGTGTATCACTGAAGTTAGGGTATACAGTAAGGATGACTTAAGTAGCTATGTTGTAGGAACTTCTGAGTAGAGGGAATTTTCTAATCTGTTTATGAATGGCTTATAAATTCTGAAAATGTTGTTTTGCTCTGATTAACTGAAACATCATCTGGAGTACTCAAATATTGGCTGTCATTTTAGGTTATGTCATTCAAGTAGGATAAGAAATGAAATTCCCAAGAGATAACTACAAAAGAAGAGAAGAGGTACATTTTCCACAAATTCATTGCATAAGCTGAAGCAGGGGAAAAGGACATAGGAACTGATTGTCTGATAACTTGGTGTGGAACTGCACTTTGTCACATGGAAATATTAAGAAACAATAACTGTATCTATGTTTCAGTGTTAAAGGCTTTCATGGGCCTGGAAATGTCAAACTCTCTCAGTTCCTCTTGTCTCATACCTTCAACTCCAGATAGTTTTACTCTCAAAGATTTTTCACAGCACTTATATTGCCTTTAAGCAAGGATATCTCACTGTAGTTAAACAATTAAGTAGTTTTTAGCATTAAAAAATATAGAATGAGGTCTCCATGGAATCCCAGATTTCCCATGTACAAACTCATTTTATTACAGAAAATGGAAAAGCTCCTAACCCTTATATCTTTTTACAGTAACTTCAGGTTTTGCTTTGAAAATGAGTGTGCGTGCTAGTAGCCAAATACAGGACTAATATGTTTAGTTTACATTAGTTTTACTTCCAGGTTAAAGAAAATGTGAATTTTATTTGATGATATTATTGTAGTCCTAAGTGGAAGGCTGGCTAGTTAAAAAACCATGACACAACTCAACACAAATCTGACACCTTTGGCACAGCAAAAATGTACGCAACCAGTATTAGAGCAGCAGAGGTGTTGTAAGTCAGGAGTGGAGTGTCTTTTCCAGAGATGCATAGAGATGTTAATGCATAGCACCTGTCAGCACTATGCCTTAAACTAGCCTGTACTATAAATATCTCATTTTCATGAACAGTAAAATTCCCCAAACTTACAAAGAAATATAATTGCAATAAAAAATGTTTTCCCTAGCCCAAATACAGTTTATGAATATACATGTGCACTTTGTAGTATACTTTTAAACCAGGGAACTGCCAGGAGTTGAGTAAATGGTAGCTAGAATATATGCAAGGTCTTTTTGGAAGAAAAAAAAAACGAAAGACTTAAATATGAACATAAACTATTTTCTAAGGCTTCTGAAATACAGTGTGCTGGTTCTGAAAAACTTTGAAGTCCCCTTGAGGATCTTCACTATAAAGCAATGGGTAAATTCGCTTTACCACCTGCAGGGGCATGGGTTTTCTTAAGATTATCTGCTAATAATAATAATATAAAAATAGTACATATGAGGGAAAAAAATGTCTGGTATTCTATGAATTTAAACTCAATAAGATTTCAGAACTGGATAGATTAAGAACCTGAATATTATTCACATCATAAATATTTCTCCTCCAATTTTTTTTACAACAAATATTTAGAGAAAAATCTATGTTTATTATTTTTCACGTTTATCAGTTTAGATTTTTTCTTAAATGTTTTGGTCCTGTTTTTATTCATAAAATACAACTATTATTCTGATTGCTGTATAAACTAAAGGATTTATCAGATCACAAATAAGCATTAATGTGGTTTTAAAGCAATAGCACTGAAATAATTAAAACAATACTGATGTTCTTTTTCTTAGCATTAAGTAATTTTAACTTTCTACTTGCTTATTTGCTTCTTACATCTTTTTCTAATACTGAATTAAAATAATTTTCTCATATTCTGTGTCTTTCTTGGTTATAATACATTCTGTGCATGAGTTTAGGAAAATCAATGAACCATCTTGTAACTGGGATGTGAACTGATGAACAATATGGCACTGGTTTTCTGTATCTTCCTATAAGACAGATTAGTATTCTTGTCCTTCATATAGCTTCTAACATCTCAAAATGCATATCATTATACTGTTCATATCCACACTCTTGAAATGGGCTTGATAGATTAGTAAGACAAAAGAGAAGATTTGCTTGTGCAAAGATTATGTTAAACTTGCTGGAAGCAGTAGTGAAATCTCAAGAGAAGAAATAAAAAGCAAGCAGGCAATCTGTGCACCTCTCATCTCCCTGCAATTCCTAGAGGTTACATATAAGAAGATTAGGAAAAAGCACACAGACACAATTAAAAAGCTTTCTAATGAAAACAAATTTGCCATGTTTGATGGCTTATATGTATAATCATTTCTTGACAGCAACATAATGTGGAAAGACAATTTAATGCAATAAGATTTTACTTTCTAAACAAATTGTTTGTTCTCTTACAAAGAAAGAAGAATTGAAATGACATTGGAATATCCCAATTCCAACTCTCCTAAGAAGCAGATACTCATTGATGGGAGTGATTCTATTCTTTTGACAGTTATTTAATTTTCCCAGTGAAACTTCAGAAAACAAGGTAGCTTGAATGGATTGGTCAATATATGACATCTATGGGCACTGTCATGACATCCTTATTTAGGCAAAACTGATTAGAATACACACATCAGACATCTGAGACAGAAAGCTGAAGAAACCATATCTAATCCATGCCTTTGCAAAAGTAGCCTTAACTAGCTAAATTTTAGAAAATTATTCATGCTTTGTTGAACTTCCTTATATTCAGCTTTATAGCAGTACTTCTCAAAAATACTTTACAGATCTTCTCTTTAAAAATATGAAAATATCTTAGATACTTGTCTCTTCCCTCTGTAATCTTTATGCCTGACTATTCACATATTCAGTATTCTTTAAAGTGAACATCTTTCCTTGAGCTTGTAATTCTTTCCTTACATTTCATCAGTGCTTGCCTTATAGTGGTTAAATTTTAATTCCTGTGTTATTCTGAAGCCATGAGTAAATCAAACAAGAGAAAATAATTTGTTTAACTTATTGTTCATTTGACTTGTGTGCCAAACAGATTTCTCACTTTTAGGCTAAAATTTGCACCACTTCTACTGGCTTCTGCTGAAGTTCCACAAAACTTTTACTGGCATAATGCAGTCTATTCGGGTACATACATACTTCAGCACAACCTCTGAAAGTAGATATACTTCTGTTAGTAACATTTTACTAGCATTTCTTGTTTCATGTATAGAGAAAGAATTAATTCTATTAACTAGGAGAGCATAAGCTACACTCATATTTGACACATTTAGTAGTACAGTTCAACCCTATAGTTCTGGGATTTTTTTTAAAATACAAATTAGAAGTATTTTAAGAAAATATGTGATTAGAGTGCTTCCTGAAGAAAAAAATCAATCCAAAGTTACTTTGAAGTTTACTTAATTTAGGCAGAATTAGTGAAAAAATTCTGCCAAAGGGGAATAAAATATGTAATAATTGTACACGGATGATCGTGGTTGAACGGCCACTCCTTTTCAAGCTGTCTTATTTTGGAGGGAGCTAAGGTGCATTAGTGACTACACACAAGTGATTTCTTTCATGGTACCTACTCTTTCATGCATGAATCCAAAACTTTTATCTGAGTCCACACCAATGATGAGAGACAGCTCAGAGTATGTTCTTTTCTGCTTCATTACAAAAGCAGGTAGAAAAGCCTGCTGAGCAGACTGCCTTTAATGAGGAAACTTGGTCAGCTACATGAGCAGCTTAAGAAGCATGAAGACTGTGACAAACTTGTGGTGCACAATCTAGTGCTCACAAGCATACCAGAGGGTTATAAGAAATGTCATACTACCCTGCACAGTATGAGGTAGTACCTGCTTGCAGCAAAGAAGATTCACCGCTCTCCAATCTGAGACCACAAAAGGTAGAAGTGCTCTCCTGCAAAGTCTCTGTTGTCTCCTGAAGTAGCAAAGTCCTGCAAATGAAACAAAATCTTAGAGCTAAAGGCAGAAGTTCAGCCACTGCTGTTGCTGGCAAGAGTAGGGGCTGAGGACCTTTGACTGTTGACCAAGGTCAAGCTTTTCATGAGAGCAAGGATCTGGACAAAAACCTCAGCTAACAGTCCTAATGTTGCTTGTAGACAGTTGCTAATTAGGACCCTCTGATAAAGTTAAGTGTTGCGTAATATATTTAAAATAATAAAAATAAATTGTTGAGAGAAAGAACTTGTGAGGATAAGACAGGGATATTCAGGGCTCTTTCAGGGGTCTCACATACTCAGGGACAGTTAACATTTTCTACTAGAACAGTCTCAGTGAATAGCCTTTCAGTCCAAGCCTTACAAACCTTGCAACCTGTACACTGATGACATTGAATGACTAAGAAACTTTTAAAGTAGTTTTGAATACATCTTCTAAAAAGAGAAGACAAAAAAACTCAAGGAATTTCAACTGAGTTGTTTAGGGTTTCAAGCAAATGAAGGGAATGAGGAAAGACCATTCATCTTCTTGTTATGGATGACAGATAGATTAAAATTCTCCTAAATGCAGAACTTTGGTTTTATTTAAAGTGAAACAAATGTTCTTTCACCCAAGTGTATCTGAAAATCTTCTCTCTGAACACATACTTTTGTTCATTGAGCTGAAAATTCAGTTATTCCAGTAATCATGTGCCAGCAAAGCATTCCTAACTATAAACATGTTTTCAGAAAAGTCATTCCATATTAGAACAAGTGACTGACAGTACTCAATAAAAAGATAATTGTTTGGCAAAGGCAGGATTCTAAACAGAAGAAAATACTTTTTGTGCAAGCAATTTTTCTTTATTCCACCTCCTTTTACACATGCTTCCTTAACTACATTATCACATATTATTTTTCCATTCAATTTTCAAGAAAAAAAATACTTTAATTCTGTATTAGGCAATATACATATAAACTTTTAAACTAGCTCATCATACAATACATAATTGTGCTCTGTGCTTTCAGACAGAGCGCATATTAACTCTTTAGAGAGCTTTTCCCTGCTTTACCCAGGCATAGTTTTTTCTTAACTAGAACATTTTGATGATGATCAGAGGACTGGAAGACCAGCTGTATGAAGAAAAATTTAGAAAATTGAACCTGTTCAGCCTTGGGAAGAGAAGGCTTAGGGGGTGTCTTGGTTTAAGGCTCAGGGAGCAGGATTTTCTCTCTATTGTCCCCTACCCTCCCAGGGGAGAATTAAAAAAAAAAAAGAATAGAGAAAAAGATGCTTCGCACAAGGATGGAAGTTAAGACTGTAACAAGTTTAATGAAAAAAAAACCAGGGGAAAGGAAAAGTGAATGGATAAAAGATAAAGGATATTTTACTATACACAAAACCCGATCCCAGTGGTCCTGAGTGGAAGTGTCCGAGCAGTGCCTTGTGGCCTCTGCAACTGCTGTGACTTGTCACTAGGGATATTTAACTATACACAAGACCCGATCCCAGTGGTCCTGAGTGGAAGTGTCCGAGCAGTGCCTTGTGGCCTCTGCAACTGCTGTGACTTGTCACTAGAGACCACAGTGGTGCCGGAAAGCAGGTGGTGGTGGATGCTGCTGATGACGTGGGGGTAGCCCCACCCGTCCTGAGATGCTACAGGAAGCAGCCCAG